>NW_020292114.1:0-227978 GCF_003184845.1 Aspergillus ibericus CBS 121593
GAGCGGTATGTCCCCCCCCCCTCCTCCCTCCCTAGTCCCTCCATTCCCGTGACTACCTAGAGACGGCTACCTTGGGTGCTCTCTCTGGAACAAATTTTCCTAACCTTTTTTATTTTATTTTATCATTCTTTTCTTTTTCCCTCTTAATCTCCTCCCCCTTACTTTTCCTCTTCCTTTGCCCTGGTCTCCGCATCTATACGCGCTGTCCCTGGCAGTTGTGATCTCCCTCATCCGAATTATCCTGGTCAATCTCGCGCGCATTGTTGACGCGAAGCAGAAATTGGCTAGCGATTTTTCCTCTAGCACTGCTGATTGTGTTAGACCCACTCACACGCCGCCTCCCTGGTGGATCAGAACCATTGACTGTTTTGACAACGTGCGGATAGTGAGAAGTTCCCACACAACTCGATTTTCTGGTGGGTGACCGTGGGGAATTCAGATTAAGCATCTCGACCTCTTCCTGACCTCTTTTCTGCAGTGGAGTCGGACTTGATCCTGCACGTCTATCGTCGACCTTGAGGATCCTTGAGCGTCGATTTGCTTATCGAACCTACTCTTTCCGAGAATCTCAGTCGACAATTCTCCGCATCAGGTGGGAGAATTGCTTTCGTCGGAACAAGCCAGGACAAGAAGCCAGAGTCGTCGGAAAGGTTCAAACACACAACTCCAGGCGGGAGAATTTTGCGAGGCACGCGGTCAGGATCTGAACAAAGTGGCATTGGCAAGCTTTTCGCTCCCACGAAGCACCATACACGCACGAAAGGTTTTTTCGCTCTGCGATCAATGATCGAGATACCGTGAAATCTTTCGCCAGTTTCTACCCCATTCACTTTTCTCCTCCCCCTCCCGTGTTTGATAGCCCTCTCCGCGTCACGATGGATCCCAGATCTCATCCTTCACGGCCCCCATCCACCAGTCTACCCCAGGGCTCCACGCCTCTGTCCTCGACGCCCATCTCGAGCATGCCTATGCCTCAGTACACCATGCAGCCTCAGTACCCTGTGTCCCAGCCGCATACCCTTCCCCCGCTACAGCCTCATCACAGCCAGTCTCCTGCCCCTCACTCTTACATGGGCCAGCCGTACCGGCCGGATCTGTCGAGGTATCCCGCTTCTACTCACGATGTTTACGCGTCGTCCGCCGCGCCTATCATGCCTCACACCACCGTGGGAAGCCTGCCTCCGTCGTCGTTCCTCTCCCATCCCAACCCGCAGGCTCAACCCCAGCCGTCGCAACCCTATCCTCCCCCTCATAGCGTGCTGCCTCCCGCATCCAGCGCCCAGAGCTACCCGCAGCCGATTGCGCCGGCGCCTCCGCGGGACCGTCGCTCGGATTTCTCCGGTCTTCCATCCGGTGCTTTCAGCTACAATGATGGCAAAGGGTCGCCTTGGATGAACCCGGATCCGGTTGCGGGTGCTAATGGTGCTGCGCCGTATGCTGCGAAGGAGCCGCCGAGGACTCAGGTTGTTGGGTCTCAGGGCCGTCGCGGAATTCTCCCGAGCGTTCCGGGGCGCGCGACTCCCGTCACCAACGGTGTCAATGGTACCGCCAAGAACACAACCATTCCGGCCAAGGACGCCGATGGAAAGTTCCCTTGCCCGCACTGCAACAAGACTTATCTCCATGCGAAGCATCTGAAGCGCCATTTGCTCAGACGTGAGTATCCCTTCCAAGTCAGATAAACATGGGCGCACTGCGGGGATGGAATTGTTTCGCTGACTAATATTTTCCTTCTCTAGACACTGGTGATCGTCCGTACATGTGTGTTCTCTGCAAGGATACCTTCTCTCGAAGTGATATTCTGAAGCGCCACTTCCAGAAGTGCTCATTGCGACGCGGAAACCCGACTGGGGCGACTCACTTGTCGCACCCCCAGGCGCATCTGAAGAGGTCTCAAGCTGGGGCGGCTCCTGTCAAGCCAGTTCAGGATGAAGTCCCTACGACCGTCCCGCATCCCAATGGCATTCCAGGTGCGGCGTATGGCGAGGCGCCCGTGAATGGCAACGGAATGGCCCCCGGCCGGCCAGGATACGCGGACCAGCAGCCTCTAGGTTTCTCAATGTCGTCTGTCAATGGGATGAACCGTGGTCAGCCCGACGACGGTTTCCCCCCTGGCCAGCCCCATCAGCGAGGACCCTGGCTTGCGGCTCCCAAGCAGAACCCGTACCTCGTGCAGCCTGGCACCGATGCATCCGGCCAGCAGCTGAATGTTGATCGTCCTCCTATTGAGCAGGTAAAGCCCCCGGTTGTTCAAGACCCTAAACGTCCTGTCATGACGGGACCCACTCCCAATCACGCTGGCGAAATTGACTGGACCTCGATGTTTCAGCCCGGAGCGTCCGACGGTTACATCAATCCCGTCTTCCCCCAGACCATGGCGTCCGGCCAGGAGCCCATCCACGCTCACGTCGATACCGAACGCAAATTTTACCCCACCACCACCGCTGGTCCTCAGGAGGGTGGAATGAACGGTCTCTACCTGGCTTCGACCACGTTGAGCGGCGACGGTAAGTAACAGAATGATGGTTACGCATGGATGACCGATTGCTGATCTCTAGCCCTAGGTACCGTTCAGCCCGCTAGGCAATAGTGGTGACATGGAGTGGATGTCTTGAGCTGACCACGTTAATCTTGGTGTTACGCACATCGAGTGAAACGGAGCGTTGCGGCCTTAGCGAACGAATACAAATTTGTCCTACTAACTGGGTTACGTTGTCAAACGATGTTATGCATAAGTCTAGCGATGTCTCGCGGTGCTGGGCAATCGACTGGGAGGATTTGTGGAGACGCTACTCCGATTATGCTTGTTGATGCTCGATTACAAGGATTTGCATGTCGTGCGGTTTTGCGCCTTATCAGTCTCGCAGCTTATGCGCATGAATCCAGTCTGGCAAGCCACTGGGATTTTCGAGGAGATGTTCCCTAAAAGAAAGGAACTCAAAAAAAAAAGGAATTTTATAGAAAAAAGCTCGTTACGGCCACCGACTCCGCGCAGCGCGCCTCCAGCGTTGGTCTAGATCACAGCATCCGGATTTCTCATTGTTTATGAAAACGTTTTATTCTCTCCTACTGGGGTATCTGGTCATCCATGCTTTATTTGAAAAACTCTTGTCAGCATTTTCTACGGCGAGTGCAGATTTGCGGTGGTTCTGGATCTGTTTTGTTTTCTCTCCATCCATTATGAGTGGGCCGACGGGATGGTGTGTGTGGTTTTTATCCGGCGTCCAATCATAGACTTGGGCATGTGCTTTGTTTTTGTTGTCCCTGGGCTCTTATTTTCATGAGTCTCTAAAAGATTTTGCGGGGAAGGTATCCGTTGACTCTTCGTTCCGATTTGCATGTTCTCTTTTTCTGACAATCCGAGCTGCACGGAGGATCTGTTTGCATAACCGTCACGGCCGTTTCCTATCCGCATGTTGTCTCCCAGTCGATCCTGTAAGTAGCTGTTGTGTGTCCGGCCGGGCATACGCGGTCGGTCTGGGATGAGAGGTGTTGTGTGTTCTATCTCGTCGTTGTCTCCTGCGTTACCTGTTCCTCTGTTCTGTGTCAGTGTGCTTCGGTTTCTTTCGTGTCTCATGTCTATCAATTTCTTTTTGCCTGTGAAAAAGGTAGCACGGTGCTTTTCAACTGCCCGATTTCCTACATTCGCGGCTGGGTTGCCTGCGGATCCTGGCCGCAGTCTCGAACACTCCTGCTGTGTTGGAGCTCTGGACGGCGGCTGGTTGATCGGCCTGGATGCACGCCCCTGGTCAGCCCAGATGTTCCATACGTCGCTTATTTGCTTGTTCTGTCTATGCTGCATGCGTTTCTCTTGTATCTGGTCCCGGAGTCTGGAGGCGAGGAGGCCGTCGAGCCCCCGCGCCGGGCTGGTGGAAACGTCACTTATGGGAAGCCATGGGGGATCAAAAGCTAGAATATAGACAGTCCGTGATTCGGAGTTGAACGAGAAATAATAAGGGCCATTATCCGATGTTCCAGCTGGTGTTGGGGGCGACCAGGGTAGTTGTAGATGTCGACGACAAAGGATGCAGGCAGGCCATGTGAACAGTGAACCGGCCTCCCCGACCGAGCCAGCCTTTGGTCCGGGGCGGGGAGGGCTGGGGAACCCGGGATTTCCCTACGGTGAACGCTGGCTGGTTAGCCCGACCGGCACCCCGTTTCAGGTGATGGTAGTAGGAGTTTGCATGTGCTTCGTGTAGAGAGATTCCTGGCAGAATGGGAGATCTCTTGGTCCACTCTGATGAGATCCCTGGGGTTCAAGTCAACTCCATGGCTTGCCTGGAGGATTCTAGGGATACTATGAAGTCCATCAGGATAGATCATATCGATCAACTATGCGGAGTACTCCGTATATGATCCCTCGAACCGTACTATAACGTCACCGCCGGCCGCCGAGGGGCTGCCCCGGATTGATATCCACCCCCGCTGATTGGCCGCCGCCCACGGGACGCCCCGGAGGGCCTCTAGGGTCACTCCAAGGTTGGCCTCGCATCTTCGCTCCCTCGTCATCGTTTCCCACTACGCCTCCCTCCTTCTGCCTCCGATCGTCCGTCCCCTCCTGCAGTCATCTATGGTACTGTCTGTGCTCGCCTTCTCCTCCTCCATCTGCCTTCTCCTCTCAGACCCCGTCTAGATCTCGTCTCCGCGACTCCGCGGCTACCGTCGCTCCGGCCTCGACCGACGACCGACGACCGACATCACTCTATATACCGCACTTGGATCCCCTCACTCAACCCCTCTCAACAAAAGCAACCCGTAACTTATACGTTCACGTCGGAAGGCGCCTTTTGACCGACTACAGGCCCTAGTCCTTCCCGACTAGCGTACCCCTGTCAGTCTCCATCTTAGTGTGCCCCCTCGTCACCATGTCCAGCAACCGGCCATTTCTGGCCAACTTCCTGGCGGCTTTTCGAGCCCAGTCCACCTACAAAGCCTCAACAGCAGGCTCACAATCCACCGCCGGTCCCTCTTCCTCGCTATCCTCGACCCAGATCTCCCAAGGCGCGCGAGCCATAGCCACCAAGGCCAGCGGCAATACTTCCTCTTCGGACGCCTCTCCCTCCACCACAACTCATCACTACCACCATTCCACCACCAGCACCCCCTCCTCGCATTCTCGACCACACTCTCACCACCGGCCCTCCTTCAACCAGCCCGAGTCGACCCCCGGGTCCCCGCCACCAGCGGGGCCAACCCAGCAGGCGGCCTCTTCCCCGCCCACCCCGGCCGCATCGAACCCTATCCCCATCACAAACAGCCACGGGCGCCAACGGCGCGGCAGCGACAGCTCCAGCGGCTCGGGAGGGTTCCGCGATGCGCTGGGTCCGGAGAAGTGGTATATTGGGGGGCGAACGCCGGGCGGCGAGGAGCGGTTCTACCGTTTAGGGATGGTGACGAAGGGTGGTGGTCGGCTAGGTGGAAGTGGTAGAGTGGGCAGTATTGATCAGCTGAGTCTGTGATTCTCTGTCTGTCTGCGTGTGCAAGTTCTTATATCCGGGATTATGGTGTTCGGGTGGTATTCTTTCCTTCCCCTGTAAGTGGGGTTACTGGCGTCCGATTAGGGCATTTGATGGCGTTTCTCTTGGAATGATTGGGATGGCTGGATGGAACAGAAAACGTTTGCTTTTACTACGATTGCTCATTTGATGAATCTTCGCTCCGCTCCGCTCACATATTGTGTTGGATTGATGGAATTGTATATGAAGACAATCCTCTTGTGTGGTGCGTTTTTCTTGTCGATAAAAGGTGGTTGATTGAGTGTTGATGAATGGGGAGTTAGATTCGAGTGCTGTATTATGATATGATACAAAATCTTCATGACATGCAATGGACCGATATGGACCTAGAGGATTAGTAGTTATAATTCACTTACCTCTTTACTGCTCATGCTATCTACCTTCCTACATACCCACCCCCTTACCTCCTTCTACCACCACCAAGTAGCCTCTTCCCCTGTGCCCCCATCCCAGCCCACCCACAAAACCATGACACTTAGGCCACCTGCTAGGAGGCAACCATATACCAAGAGGAAAGCAGTGTGCGCGAGAGGTATGGGCGTGGGTGCGCCGAGTAGGATTCAGACGAGGAGGCCTGGGAGTCGGCGCGTGGGGGCGTTGTCGATCACATCCCAAGCAGATGAATGCGACAGCGGATTCACAGATGAGGATTTCGACTAAGGAGGTAGGTCATGGTGATTGTGGAGGGGAGGTACTGGCGTAGTCGACAAGGCAGTAGGCTTGACTGGACAATCTGAGTTAGACGGTGGCTTGAATGGGGAATTGCATGGTTGCTTACTAGTTAACTGCGCAGAGAAAGAATGGACCACCACGTGGTATGCTAAAGAATGTAGGCTGAGAGATTCAGCATGTACATCGTTGCCCCCTGACTGGCTGGTTCCTGCACCGTGGGACACGATCGTGCCAGAGAATAGATCTTCAATGAGCTCACCGGGGTATGCTCCTTTCCCTAACAGCAAACCCCGGCCTCTGTATTGCAAGGTGACATTACGGAGGATGGCTCTGTGGATTGAGCTGTGCGGAGTGGTGACGTCTGCACAGTCACAGTCACATGGTCTGGATGCTGCGAGAGTCTTCACTTTAACCTCATCTCGCTTCGTACCTCACATCTGACACAGAATCTCCTCCCTCCCATCATTCCACGACTGGGGACCTCCGCGTTCCGAGCAGAGCTATAAGCCACGGGATTGCCTGATGGTTGCATACTCCAGGTTACGAATCCCGGGGCGATAAGATAAAGCGAGGAAGGCTGCGGCCGTCCAGACCCGCGGGCTTCGGAGGTGGCCGACAGCCTGCCTCTCCCCATCCGGGACTGCTTTTTGGCTCGGGGGTGGCTTTAAAAAGTTTCATCCCTGCTCGACTGCCTGCGCATATCCTTTCTGTCTGTGCAGAGTACTGTCTATCTAACATTTTCGCTCATCCTTCTCCATCCTCACCATGTCGTCCCCAGTCACTGCGGCCCGCTACGGCAAGGACAATGTCCGGGTATACAAGGTCCACCGCGATGAGAAGATCGGCGTCCAGACGGTTGTTGAGATGACCGTCTGCGTTCTGCTGGAGGGTGACATTGATACCTCGTATGATTCCCCTCCTCAACCATTTCTCCCATCCCCAGAGCTAACCATCTCGCAGCTACACCAAGGCCGACAACAGCGTGGTCGTCGCAACCGACTCCATCAAAAACACCATCTACATCACCGCCAAGCAAAACCCCGTTACTCCCCCGGAGCTCTTCGGCTCCATCCTCGGCAACCACTTCATCACAAAATACAATCACATCCACGCTGCCCACGTCCACATCATCACCCACCGCTGGACCCGCTTGACCATCGACGGCAAGCCGCACCCGCACTCCTTCCTCCGCGATGGCGAGGAGACCCGCAACGTCCAGGTTGATGCCGTCGAGGGCAAGGGCATCGACATCACCTCGTCCCTGGCCAAGCTGACCGTGCTGAAGAGCACCAACTCGCAGTTCTGGGGCTTCGTGCGTGACGAGTACACCACCCTCCCGGAGACGTGGGATCGTATTCTCAGCACCGACGTGGATGCGAGCTGGCAGTGGCGTCGGTTCAGCGGCCTGGATGAGGTGCGCGCTACCGTGCCCCAGTTCGATGCTACCTGGACTGCTGCGAGGGATATCACCCTCAAGACTTTCGCCGAGGACAACTCGGCTAGTGTGCAGAACACGATGTATAAGATGGCGGAGCAGATCCTGGACCGTCAGCCTCTGCTGGAGACGGTCGGGTACTCTTTGCCTAACAAGCATTACTTTGAAGTTGGTACGTTGCTACCTTTGTTCTGCAATCCAGTCCGGATCCTGCTAACACTGCGACAGACCTGAGCTGGCACAAGGGTCTCAAGAACACCGGCAAGGACGCTGAGGTGTATGCGCCACAGACCAACCCGAACGGGCTGATCAAGTGCACCGTTGGCCGCAACACCAAAGCCAAGCTGTAGGGTATTGATTCTGCATCGAAATGGAGTTCTGGCACATGTATATAGGTCTTAGTTAGGGTATAGCATATCACTTTATGATACAATTGCATCAGCGCAGATCAAGTAGACACATCATACATCCCTAAGTAAAAAGACAATGTTGTAGCTGGTAATATATCACACAAAAAAGAGAACAAAACTCCCACCCATGCGCTAGCAAGTCATACAGACAGAGAACAAATATCAATGATAGGTAAAAGTACAGGATACCGCAATAGCAAGCGACGACAACAAGACACCTAAGCCGAAGTCTCCGCCTCCGACTTAGCCGCCTTGAACGCCTCCTTCACCTCAGGAAGGTTTCCAATGACCGACTGTCCGTTGATCTTGACGATATTCTCCTTGTAGGGGTGCGCGTGACCTTCGAAAGCTACTACCGTTAGCATCTCCCTTCATCCCTCAAACAGAACCCAACCCCCAAAGCCAAAACACATATAATAAAAAGAAAAGATAGGAAAAAAAAAAAGAACATACTCTTCAACCTCGCCAACCTCTTATCCCTCAACCGGTTCTTCGGCAACATCCCCCGAACAGCCCGACGAAGCACCTCCCCGCCACCCCATTTCTCAAACATCTTGTCCATGGTCATGCTGCGCAGACTACCGGGCCGAGTGTTATGGGTGTAGTACTTCTTCTGGAACCGTTTCTTGCCGGTGACGCGGAGATCGTGACAGCCGACGGCGACGACGTAGTCGCCGCAGTCCGTGGAAGGGTCATAGATGGGCTTGTTCTTGCCCATGAGGGTCAGGGCGATGGAGGAGGCCACCCGACCTAGACTGCGAGGGTCACTGCCGACGTCGACGTAGTGCCATGTTCGGGAGAAGGCGAGACGAGACTATCATAGATTCAAGTGAGCATTAGCATGAGCATGAGCTTTGGCTTTGATATTGGATTGAGAGGTGAAACGAGGTAGATGGGAAGAAGGGAGATGAAGTAATAAGAAGAAAAGAGAAAGATGACATACCTTTCCAACCGTTGACGACATCTTGAACCAACAACCAACCTTAACTAGACTAAAGGAAGTATGATATCAACCACCTACTCCATACATCCCAGCACCCCGAATCTCAAAGCTTCGGAGCAGGAACTTCCTCACGTGACCCTCCCATCCCAGCCCGCAAGCCCTACCCAACCGCCCGCCGAAAACCGCCTAGCGCGAGAGACTAAGCGAAGGCCAGTCCGCACGGTGATAGCGAGGCCACCACCCACCACCACCGCCCGCGAGTTTGCCCGCCCCGGAAGCGAAAATTAATCGATTTGACGACCAGCAAGCAAATTCAACGACATCCGACACTACACACCACCGTTACTTCCCACCACCCACGGCACACACTTGTCATTATGGCTTCCGTTCCGAGTGTGCAATGCTTCGGCAAGAAGAAGACGGGTTAGTTTTTTTTTTTTTCCCTCCCTTGGGGGTTTTTGATATGTTTGGATGGGTGGATTGGGATATGGGGATATGCGGATATGCGGATACGGGGAATGGGATGGATGACTGAATCAATGCTAATGGTTGTATAGCTACTGCTGTCGCCCACTGCAAGGTATGAGATTTTGATATCTCCGAGTGATATTTTGATGTTGCGGATGCGAGTGTCGTTCGGGTTGGGCGGGTTTATGCGTTGTGAGTGAGTTTGGGATGGGGATTCGACATGGAATACTACGGAAGGGATATGGATTGAAGGAAGATGGAAATGGACGACAAATCGAATCGCGATCAACACATCGAGAAGGAAACACTGGCAAGGTGGAAGAAGGAGGAGGATACCGAACGACACCGCATCCACTCATCGCAAATTACATCACCAAGAACAACACTAATATCCAAACAGCAAGGCAAGGGTCTCATCAAGGTCAACGGCCAGCCCCTCTCTCTGGTCCAGCCTGAGATCCTCCGCTTCAAGGTACACACACACCACCACCAACCGATGCAAAGCAAGGCAACAGGAACAGGATTGACTGTCATAGGTCTACGAGCCCCTTCTGATCGTCGGAGCCGACAAGTTCTCCGGTGTCGATATCCGTGTCCGCGTCACCGGTGGTGGTCACACCTCCCAGGTCTACGCCATCCGTCAGGCCATCGCCAAGTCCATCGTCGCCTACTACCAGAAGTACGTCGATGAGCACTCCAAGAACCAGCTCAAGCAGGCTCTTGTCCAGTACGACCGCACACTCCTCGTTGCCGACAACCGTCGTACGGAGCCCAAGAAGTTCGGTGGTCGTGGTGCCCGTGCCCGCTACCAGAAGTCCTACCGTTAAACGGCTTGCCGTCGATTTATCCGTCGTCGCTTCGCGGCCCTCCTGGCTATGCTCTCCGGTTCGGGTCGCTGCTCGAGTCGTTCAAAAAGTTTATTCTTTTTCCTTATTCTCCCGCATACGAGGGCCGTGGCGCGTGGATTCTTTCGCAGGATGGTGTCGTCTTAACGGTGTACTACTGGGGTGGAGAGAGATCTGGTGTGGTGGTCCCATCCCGCCACTGGCAATTCATTCATAGAGGAAGGTTTGGGTTGTTACAGTGGTTGTATGGAAATGATGGTGCAATGCTGGCTCGGTCTTAGGCTGGAATTAGTATAGGCCTGGACTATCTCAATCACCCAATTTCTTTTTTTGTCATGACGTCTATCTATGATTGATGTATCGGAGATACGGGATGCCGGTAGCATTTAGCGAGCATCTAGTCGTTCTCTGTAGACCCTGCCGTTCCATGGCCATCAAGCCCCACCCTATCCTCAGCGGTCATATCTCAGATTTGCCGATTTAATCCGGCGCATCCCATTGTAGCAATTTCCCAGGCCTAGTCCGATAAACCCGCAGTCCAACTGATAATGAACGCAGAACGGTGCAACGATAGTACAAAGAGAGGTTAAGCCGAAACGCTATTGTCGGCCCATCGCATGCCATTGTTCATCCCCAACCCATTATGGTTGGCATGATCATCATCATCCTCACCCCCGTCGAGAGACAGCAATTGAAAGCGATTCACCGGAGCCGCTTTCTTGGGCGGTGCCTGTGGCTCTTTCTTGGCACTTTTGGCCGGAGATTCCATACACTCATCGGCATAGAATCCAATCTTCATCCCCTTGTACATGAACCGAGACATCATGCAGGAACGTGCAAAAAGCGCATTATGTACTGAATTGGTGGAGATGTAGGCATTGCCGTTCTTAAATTTCACCGAGATTACAATTAGATTGTGGATATGATCCAGATCTTTCCGGATGACCCACTCGGTGACGTTGGGCTGTACGTTGTAGATGACTAGATTCCGCGACGCGCCATTGTTGATTTTGACCCTAACATATGGAGGAAGATAGAACTGTCGGTCATTCCACCCCACTTCCACCTGTGGTGATTGCCTAATTAGCGGCGCTGGCCAATCCTGAGTGGGTACTTACGCGCTTTCCAGCCATGTAGAGACCGTAGGTCTTGGTATGCAGCAGAAAATCGCGGGCAGCGACTTCTTCAACGAATGACACACTCGCAATGCGCTCTCGCGCTCGTAGGTAGATGTGAAGTAGGGCTCCGCCCCTTACAGCTTCGACGATGTCTCTGTGTGTGACGCGGTCTGGGAGATTCCGAATCATCACGGTGCGTTGAGCGCCTGGAGTAGGAGAGGATCCTGCGCTTCTAGAAGACTCATCATAATCGTCCTTTCCTTCGCTGCCCTGAGGATCCAGCAGAGCCTCTTCATCCTCATGCCCATCTTCATTGTCGTCGAAATCGGCGTTCCGGTACGCCGCCTCTGTATGTTCCTGACAGCCCGTAGTACCCCCCTCGAGGGTCTCGTCGGACTTAGGAGGGGATACAGGAAGGTTCTCATCATTTTGCCGCTGTGATTTCAAGTGAGCAGTCCCGTAGATTAATATCTGGAAAGGTCAGTAAGTGCATGCCAATTGGTGGAGTGTTCTGACATCAAGAGTCTCCTGCGACAGTCCTCCAGTCAGAAGCGAATCCCTTAACTTCACTGGTAGATGTGTCAGCAGTCAAGGATTTGAGTATCAGCGATGGTAGCGTACAGAAATGTTGTGCGTCTTGGAGCTGAGTTGTACTCGTTAGTGAGGGGCCATTTTGGACCTGTCACATTGCACTCACTAGACGGGTGTACTCTGAGCGGGGGATTGTGACAGTCTCTGTACTTGACCGGAAATCTTGACGGCCCAGGGGTTTCTGGATTTTAATGTGCTCATGATATCAGCCCGTGGATGAGTCGACATTATTCCGTAGATGAGGTCACTCACCGCGTACGGCCTGTGTAGACGCCAGTCAGTCAGATGTTCATAGATCACCAACGCCAAAAAGTGGCATGATATGTCGCCAACAGAATGAAAGCACTGAGATCACCAGACTCACCTTCTCGGCGTGTACCGATTGGATTGGCCTCCATATGGAGCATACGACGACATAGTTTGTGAACCTGGTGTGGGGTTGTTTAGTAGAGGTCCGACGATCACCTGTGCCGCAGTTGAAAACCACAACTGATGGTGAAGCTGGACTTACCTGATGTGAAAGACATGTGAATACTCTGTGAGAAGCTAATTAGCCTAGGAGGCCTTCACTGCGGCAGGCCAGCGACAGCTGGAGGATGGCAGAGGATGAAGAAGAGGAGACGAGAGAAACGAGGAGAGGCCGAGGGGAGGAAGGTGATATCTCCAATTTCAGGTCACTCTGGATCCATGGTGCAGGCGCGATGGACCCCAGTAATTCTTCTGCTTTTCCTCTTTCTCATGGCTCTCTGCATGCTTCTGAATTCTTTTTTCATCGCCCGTCCTCTCCTGCTGGACGGTCTCAACTCTCAATCCCCCGAAGCAGCCCGCACTCGGAGTATCGCACTCACCGTGAAGCTTGATGGGTCTGAGCAGGACCGGTAAGGTTTGCAGAAGAGAAGAAAACTGCAGACCCGACGCAACGACGGATAGATTGCAGATGAAGAGCGACGGGAGAAGAAGGTAAGGCGCCGGGGGGCATGATGGGCCAACGCACGGGGAGCAGCATCCAATGGCACCCGAACAGGCAAGCGACGAGGCAAGCAGTGGGAGAAGCCACTGGCACCTCCTGGCACCTCCTGGCACCTCCTGGCACCTACGAAGGTTCGCGCTGGGATTTCTGGCGTCGGAGCTCCCAACCGCAGCGCTTGTGCGACCCAACGGCCACCAACCAGAGCTCCCTGCGGCAAACGACCGCACCATGGCTGCATGGCGTTGGACAAGTCAGAGCTTGGACGCCAACATCCCTGCAGCGTTGCTCCTACCACTGCAACCCGGGGGCTCAATCCCTGCCAGTTAGGCAACATTGCTCTCTTATCAGGTTTCCATTAGCGGCGTCATGCCGCTGCGGTGCGCTCCCAAGGCGCAGTTCATCCTACATATACATCGCTACGTGCTCTCTCTCCCACATGGATACCCATCAAGATGCTATCCCAAGTACATGCATGGAATCCCAAGCCGCTGCCTGAACCTTCCCCTCCTGCTGGCCCTCTATCTGCAGTGAGCTGTAAGTTCCCGCGACCCTAACATCGGCCGATCGCGGGTTGATATGGAGTCGCACCGACCTCTACGAGATAGGGGTATCCGGCTCACCCTGCACAATGGGAAGATTGGCTTCAAGGTCTATGGCTCTAGCAACGACAATCCCTAGCCGGGACAGGTCGACGCCTCTTCATCCCTTTCCTGAGGGTGATAGGTGGAGGGGAAATTGCCCGCCAGTGGTCTAAGCTCGATGGCTGATAGATCAGTGGCTAACAGACGGCCGTGTAGAGCTAGTTGTAAACCGGCGCAGCCCTAGTAAATAAACCAACTGCCTGTACATCATCAGCGTCCTAGATAGCTTCAAAGTCACCCCGTATCTTCAACACGTGCCGCATTTCGTCCCTCTACCTCATCTTGTAGCTCCCTCGGCGTCTCCTGTCGAGCTGCTACTGGTTCACGCCGCCTGGCTCGCCGAATTTGGACAACATTGATGGCCATTTGCGTCGCGAAAAGGGCCAAAAAGATTCCCAAAACAAGTGTCTGTGGTATATACGCTTCCGACTCCTCATTCTGCGCCCGGTGCCGGCCGTCAGATGCTGGGGAAGGAGCAGACCCAAAAGAAATGGAGACAGACATGGAGAACGGCGTGAAAGACGTGAAGACCCCCGTAGACGGTGACAGGTACCTTAGGCCGGGGCCCAGGAGCACCGGCACAAGGGAAAAGATGAGGAGAGGGACGGCTAGTCATAAGACCGAGGCGAATGATGGCCGGGGGCGAGCCAACCTTGTCAAGAAAACGGTGAGCGCCGGAAAGGATATAGAAGATAATCACAGCGAAAGTGAGCAGACCTCTACCTACCACTCGCGAGACTCCGACTTCCTCACCCACCGCACAACCATCTTTAGCCTTTCCCGGACACTGGTTGTAGATAAGAGATGATACTTTTCGTCTTCCCAGAGAGGCAGAACGCTGGCGAACCACCAGGGAAATAGAGCGGGATCCGTAGGAGCTTCGCCGTACGCTAGCAGAACACGTTGATGGAGCCATGTTGCTCCCTCGCGGCGATTTTTTTCGACAAAATCCAACGCTATCTGGAACAGCTGCTGCGTTGGCAGACGCTCCGGGGCTGTACTGGCAGCATCAACACTTGGAGATGGCAATTCGCTAGTTGTAGACGTCTCCAAGGATTCTTGCCTCTCCTCCTCAGATATCGGGATATCGTCCACTCGTTGTATCCTGCCAACATGATAGCCGTCCAACATCTCGAAACTGATGACCTTGAAGCGCGAGACCCCAGAAGCGATCACCAGACTCCTTCCGTCGGGCAGCAGCTCGAAGCGTTCCACCAGCAGCACCGTACCATACTGCATAAACTGAGCCCTTCCCAGACCTTGCTGCAGCCGACCAGAGCGATTATACATGACCATACCAAACTTCTTGTCCCTGCTTCGCATCACTCGTTGGATCATCGTTCGGTACCGCGGCTCAAAGATATGCAAGAAAGTCGGCATGGTCGGGAACGAAAGCGAGCTCACGAATAGAGGAATTGTCCGCTCCTTATCCTCTCGAGTCGCATCCTCAGTATATCCCTCCCGACGCGTCCCAATCTGTGCAGGGAACAAAGCCTCCACAAGTTCCGAAACCCTGTTGTTGATCGGTTCAGACCGCACAGTGGAAGACATATTCAACTTGCGTCGGCAAAGAGGACACAAATCGCTATGATCCAGGACCATTGCAACACACCCGCGACAGAACGTATGGCCACAGCAGGTCGTCAATGGGTCCAATATAAGTGAGTAGCAGACCTGACAGTCCAACTCATTCCGCACAGCCTCTCTCAGCCTTCCAAAAGATTGTCCAACCCCCTGCTGTACAGAGTCCTCGGGCGCATATCCCACGTCCGACGCATTGTAGTCAAACCGACCCTGCTTAACCAAGTCGTAGACACCACCCAACAAATCACAGCCAATTCTAGCATTCATAGGGGTCGATTCCAGTGAGCTTCTCCATGTCAACGAGAACCCCGCGTCTGGATCGACAGTGTCCGGGGTGGCCCCGCGGTTCGCCAACACCTCCTCGAACACATCCACCAGTTTGCTCAACAAGACGTCTGTCCCACAGTCCCCGAGGCAATGCTCACCAGAGCATGTGTCCTTTCCTCCCCAGTAGCATGTAAATCCCTCCTTCCGTTCATCGTTCGCCGGGTACGTAATTCCCGTCCGTTGACGGATCGGCGGGAGACACGACTTGCAGACTGTGTTTCCACATGGGAGTCGCAGCGGCGTTCGTAGCGGTAGGGAGCAGCGCGGACACTGGATAAGTCGGATGACGGAATGTGCGGGCAAAGGAAGCTGGTTGTCATCGGTCTCGTCTGAGTTCAGCGCGGTCGCGGCCGCGGAGAGAATCTCCCGGGCCTGCGGAGGAGGCGGAGAACTGGCTGTGCTAGCATCTTCCATGGAGGGAAATATCCAGTCCGAATCGTTGAAAGAATGATAAGCAGAGGAATGAAAGGTAGCTGAAGGGTTTCGCAGGAGAGGAATGCTTGGGATTGTTTTGCTGACGGGCGGGGACAAGCTGGTTCGATGCCGGAGCGTTCGAGCTCCGTTCGGCATCCGAGGTTCAGGAGGCCGGCGTGAGATCGCTTCCACACAATGGACCACGCATCAAACCTACGATGAGCCATTACGCACGGCGATTGGTAATCTCCATGGACATCGATAAAGTGTTTATGTATGTACAGTACATGTGCCAGAGGCAGGGCATTCATCATAAGACAGCGATAATGGATAGAGAATTCCACAGACCCATGATGAAACTCTCATCTGATGCAAGCAAGGCAAAAAGATAAAGGTATCGGGTCCCGACACAAACGGCCGGAAAATCAGGTAGAAGAGCAGAACATGATATGCTAACATCCTTCGTTGCTCATGACCGGAACCATCCAACGCCATAGCCAAGAAGACAGAAAGAAAGGTGGCTGAGAAAGAAGATTTCCAAGACGAGAGCAAATGCAAGGTCGACCCTGTGGCCTAGCCTCTGGGGCGGCAACACAATCAGCTTGATACTTGGGAAGATGACGCCTCCGACTCGGAATCGGAATCGTCGTCCAAGACTATGCGTCGCATTACACTCTTGTCAAAGAGGTCCAGAGCAAAGCGGCGAGCAGGCAATCGGAAATGGTGGCTCTCAAGGATGCTGAGGGTCTTGCGGAAAAGGTGAGGCTGATGAAACCGGTCGGGCTGTTTCGACTTGATGCTGTGAATTCAACTGCTTTAGCCTTGGATAGAGACGCAATCAACGGCGCATATTGCTTACCTATGGAGGTCTGCCGCAGCCCTTTTGGACAAAACCGTATTCCCCATGTCGACAATCAACTTCAGGATCTTTTGGTTGCTCGGATCTGGATCCATAGCCGCTCCTTTGAATTTCTCTTGAGACGTGCGCTTCGATTCGGGGTTTCTAGAGTGGCTCGGGAAATCGACCTGGAAAGGCAAGACGGTTAATGACTTGTACTTTGATGCCGGTGAATGCTAACCATACCAGAAAGAGCTTGTTGAAGTCGGTCGGAAGGCTTAGACCCAAAGAGTTTCCCTTGTGGTCGAGAGCAGAGTCCCATCCGAAATCTCTCAAGACCTTGAGACCATGTCGACTGCGAGAAATCAAGCCCAGCACGAAGAATGCGGTCCCCCTCATCGTCAGAACTTCTGCACTCTCAGCGATTTTGACAATATGCTGGACAATGTCAGGCTCCAGGAACGGCGCCCCCAGTTCCATGGATCCAACGTTGCCAACGGCCCAAAGGCAGCCTTTGACTTTGAGAAGTGCCTCTGTGTCTTCTTCATCCAGCTGAAAATCCCGAATGGTCCACGCGAACTCATTAAAGTGGCCTGACTGCTCCAGAAGCTTGCATCCCTCTGCAGTTCGAGCGAGTTCTCTATAGAAATGGGGTGGTACCAGCCCAATATCCTGCAGATCCACGAGGTCCTCGGGCACAAAGCTACTTCTGCGCGGTTGATCCACGTAGGCACGCGAAAGCGCGGCTTCGACCAGTCCCACGTATGCGTCGTTACGACCCAGGAACCAATCATCCATCTCTTGTGTGATGTAGTCAAGCCCATCTAGATAGTGGTATCCTACCGAAGTGGACAAGAACCGTAAGAGCAGGGGCGCGCCGATTTCACCAAGATGATCGAGGGAAGGCCGGCACTTGACCACGAACTCAAGGTAGTGACGCTGGTTGCATGCCTCCTCGAGAATCTTCACAGCTACTTGACAGACAGACACGTCGGGATCGTACAGCTGTGTCACGAGAAGCTTGACCACCCAATCCGCATTGCCAGTGGGTGACTGAGAGGAAAGAGGAACATTTCCCACCGCATATTTTCTAAGGAGCTTGGTCGCAAATATTCGAATCTCCTTGGAGCCAGTGGTGAGGGCCTTGGATAGGATGACCCTGAGGTGGCTTTCTTGGGCATAGTCCATGTTACCGAGCAGGGTCTGGATGAGATCGTCTCGATCCCGAAGCTCGATGATATGGTAGAACATGTTGAGCATGTGCCAACGCTCCATCATGGCGAGGCCGTTCGCATCGCCACTGAGGACTCCTAGCATAGCAAAATATCCGCCACTTGACGTGTTGGCCATCTGTTCTCTTGAGAATAGGGGCGAGGACGATGTCAATCCGCTCATACGATCGACTTGAGCAAGACACTCCGCAACCTGCCTCAGAAACTTGTTCTCAGCTAGATATTTCGTGCCCTCTGGAAGTTGCACCAGTGTGCGCATCAACGCGCAACCCGTTCGGACGTAACGTTGGTTCGGTTTGGTATTTGGCAGCATGGAGAACCTATACTTAAATGGCCGGTAGAAACCCATCAGCCGCTTCATGAACTTTGAGCCCTTAATGGCTTCCTCCAGCCTCTTGGGATTGGTCAGAGGACCCTCAACAATGCGATGGATCAAGTCCCATTTCCACTTGAGATAGTTCACGGTATTTAGAACATGCGTCTCCAGGATCGCATTTCGAAACTGAGTCTCATCCATAGCAGGGTTCATTTTCTCCTTGCCTTGGTCGCCAGAGAGAAGAGAGGCAGAAATGTCAACGTCGACATTATAACGTTGAGCCCCATTGGAGACGCCTCCTACGGAGCGGGCCAACGTCCTATTTATGCTCTCGATCTGGTAGATCGTTGAAGTGGAGACGTCGTGATTTTCCACATCGAATTTGATGGCGGCTGGTAGCAGGTGCGGAAGGACCTGAAGTTTTGCGCTGATATGCTGAGGTAGAGAGTGATGTGCCAGCTTCAAGACTTCAGTTAGGAGCAGAGTTGCCTTCCGTCTTAGAGACAGATCCGTTTCATCCTCAATAAGATCAGAGAGAGCCTGCATCATATTAGCATAGTATAGTGACCCGAAACACCAAGACTGACCTTGGACAATCCTGCGTCCACAAGGGTGGCAAGAATCAATGTCGAGAAATGCGCTGTCAGGTCGAACCTATTCCCATCGTCGTCAAAAAAGCCTCGGACGTGTTTGGGATCCGTCTCAGTCCGGAGGTTAGCCACTCTTCCATAAGTCGTAAGTCTCCGACCAGCGAGAAACGACGATGACCATGAAGGCGGCTTTATCCTCAAGGCATCGAACAAAAGCTCCATGATAAGATCCCTTGCCTGCGGGTCAGGGTAATGTAGCGAGTCCAAAAGTGACTGTAAAGGCTTTGCGCCATTTCTTGCGAGCACGATCAATCCAGGCCATGTCTTGAGCATGGCAGAGATCGCCCTGGCCGAAGATTTAAGGCGCCCATTGCGGACAGAGTCCGATAAAGAGTCTGTAAACGGGGCGAGAACAGCTTCTAGCTCACAACCTCCTCGAAGATGCTTCCTGCTGTGAGGGGTGTCTAGAACATGAAGAAAGCTCGCGATCAGACTCTCCGAGGCGCCAAAAGTCCCCTCTGCTAGGGCATCATGCAGGGTAGCAAAGCCTCCAGAATATGCAACTAGTGCCGGGTCCTTGACCAAGATTTCAGCTAACGTCATGATGGAGATATTGCGCAGGCGGTCCTCGTAATGTTCGGCGACCGAGACAATCGTTCTGACAACGGCACGCGAGATTTCATGCACACCATCCTTCACATCGAGGAATGCCCTGACAAACTTCAAGGCCTGTTCACGCTCGATGCTCGCCTTGCTCTCTTTCACAAGGGACAAGATGACCAGCTCATCGGTATGTAATGACCGGATTATTTGCAGGGACTTCCGATCTGCAATAGCATACCGAGTCAAACGATAACCGGCGGCTACGGCTTCCTTGCTGTCGCTCAAGAGCATGATTTGCACGCGTAACCCGAACACAGACCACTCCAAGTCATATTTCAGGGTGGGATGCCTTTTGAACAGTTCCACCAGGCTATTTGCACGCTCAACGTAATAATCCGGGGACATCCCCTCGATTTCTAGAGCTTGTAGTGTTTCCGCAAGCACGTACGTCGGCGATTCCATTTCTGCTTCTCCTTCTTGGACCTGGTGGTCATCGAGGGTCACATTGTTGCGAGTCGGTGAACGCATCGAACCGCCTTGGAATAGACTCGAGAGGCGACTGCGGGGAGGGGTGGACGGCGCCTGCGCACGTAGCATCTCCTCCTCGAGTTCATGTTGTAGTTCGGCAAGCTTGCGGTTGGACGAACTCAGCTCCGATTCCACCCTTAACCTCTGATCTTTTGTATGTTTCGGATTCTTCGCCAGAAGCGCTTCGAGCATGTTTTCCGTCCCCGTCTTGATTTTCATCTCTTTCGCAATCTTGTCCCGGATCACGGCCTGGCGCTCCTCCGTGCTGGACAGATCATCGTGCTCGAGGAAGCTGCTCGGTCGTCGCGCAGGGCCACCATCCGGTCGAGGGGTAGTACTCCGCGACGTCTTCATGCTTTTCAGTTCGGAGCTGAAGCTACCAGGGGCCCCAGAAGAAGGGGCTAATGACCCTCCCCGGAGACCAATAGTCGCGCTGCCTCCAGACTCCGAGCGAGCATTTCGCCCAGTTCTCGAAGCGGCCTCGGCCCAACTACCATCTGCGGGGCCATCATCCAAGCTGTTATAGGACCGTCCATCACCCAGAGCGCGGTGCTGGATAGATGTCGCGGAGAACGCTGAGTTATGTCCGGACGCCATAGAGCTCCATCTAGCCGCAAGAGAGGAGGGCGTATCACCTGTCGCAATTGGAATGAGGGATGGAGGACTGCATTGAGTTCGTTGAAAATATCACGAGCGCTATCAGAACCGCCAAAATGCCCGGGGAAGGTGTAAACCGGAAGCTCTCGACTGACTTGTTTGCTGACGGCGGGCACCCTCAAAAGGGAGGGAGGGGAGGGGAAACGGTCACGAAGGATGGTGGTGAGGCTGAGGAGGGGATGGTCGGGAGGCGTAGAGGCGTCTAAGAACCAAATCACATGTAGCACAGACCGCAAAGGACAACGCTAGGTGCTTGGAGCAGGAAGCAAGCAATCTGCTTCAATGACCGGGGGTCTTCTCCAATCCCACCGCTGTGGTTTCAGGCTGGATTCATCCATGGCTTGGTCCCCGGCTGACTAACCAGATCTTATCGCCTCAGGCTGCGCTGCGGCCCGCCGCTAGCCCTCGATCTTTTCGATAGCTCGAAAGTCGATACTGATTTACATGTCTATGATCAGGGGGCGTGTATCCATGGTTCGTGATTATTTAGACTATCAACGGCAGGGGAGCCGGCATCATGATCGATACCGATCCACGAAGGACCAATATAGGCAGAGATCCTCGTATATCTCGGTTGGGGGAGTATAATGTATGCGGGTTAAGAAAATGAGGGGATGACAGTGGGAAGTTCGTGGCGACGCAATGAAATGTTACATGGGGACAGGGGGAGGAATGAAAGGTAAAAGGCAATGAGTAGGCTGTAGGACGAACTCCGGATATGCAAACCCCAACGATAATGTACGCTTGGTAGTACAAAATGCTATTAACGATCGTGATATTCTGTGTAACCTTCATGACAGCCATGGCTTCTCCCGAGACGCTTGAACCTCATCAGTTGCGCAAAGTGTATTGTCGCTACTGTTATCAAGCGTGGCGATAGTTGGTTTATCTTGTCGAGATCCGAAGAATGGCAATCTGTAACCCTTCGAGGGTTTCGCCTGCGATTTTGACCTTCTCCAAAGAATGACGGAGACGTAAATAACAAACATCGATCCACATATGATGCCATAAGCGAGCGGAGAAGCTCGCGGGATATCGGGGTTTTTGGCGGTGGCATAATGAAAGCCTATTCCGCCATTGATGACCCCCAGGGCAGCAAAAAACCGTCCTAGGTAACGGTGGGAGACGCCATACAGCGAACTCGTTCCCGTCTTGCGGAAATGCAGATGCTGCATAATGCCCAGGAGTGGCTGGATGAGCACAACACCACCGACCGCCACATAACCGATGACCGGATGGTAACCACCGATCTCCTGGAGATCTTTGGAGACAGAAATCCCCACCCCGAACCCGGCCAAGGCCAAAAGCACGGCAAATAGCTGAAGAGGGGCATGCACCCACGGGACGGTACGACGGGACGGGACAATGTATAAAAGAAGGGCGAAGTTAGGGAAAAGAAGAACAAAGGCCACTGAGGTCATCACGCCATGGGCGATTCGCTTTTTGTGAAGAAGGGTATCGCTGACTTGCCGCTGGTGGGCGTATGATTCGAACAAGGACCGCATCGGAACGATAAACGGGTTGCTATTGTTACCACCAACAGCTTGGGTCAAATTCAAGGAGAAAGAACCGTGCCAGTCATGCTGATACAACTTTTCAGATAAATTGCTGGACATCAGCGGATGGCCATGCGTCAATGCCCACGTCCAAGGACTGGAATTCCCTAGTGCACTCTCCCCATCAATCAAAGTTGTACAATTGTCGCAACGGATGTTGGCGGTCATCACCCCATTGTGGATGCCGGACCCGTCAAGAAGGTGAGCTTGGATACTCGGGTCATAAAGCGGCTCTACATGACCAGTTGCTCTCCGAGTGGACAGGGTGACGTTGTGCATGGATGCTGAGTATACAATGAACATGTTCCCATCCGTCATCTGGGACCCTTGACCCAGGGCGAACCATTTGGTACCAGGTGGAGCCTTCAATTGAAGGAAGATGGGACCAGACCCTGACAGCGACGTATTCTGAGGTACATTTATGCTGTAGGAGACACCTGCACCTTCAGAGGGCCTATGGCTGAGTATTTGGCTGCAACCTGAGCGCACTAGATCCGGTCAATCAGCACGTGTAACGGTCTTACAATGAAGGGCGAACTTACCCAAGCCAAATGCGCCCACTGATGCAGCAATGAATTTTGATAACTTCATTGGAAGGTATTAAGGATCGTATGAGATGGCTAACAGGGAAACGAAAGGAAAGATAGGCGATTGATCGTCGGATCAGTGTAGATGTTGTGGAAATGAGAGGAGATAACGGACCCAAGCCACTTCGCGAACAGTACAAGAGAAAGGATATCACAATGATAATATCATGAAAGGACTGTTTGAAATGGCGTATTACCAGAATCGAGCGTGGGCTGCTCTCTGTGGTCACAGCTTCCTAGAAGTACAGATATTAGACCTTAGCTGCTGGAATCCTAAACTTCATATGTAGATGGAATGAGAAGCATCGCCGCGCTCTGTCAGGCTCCACTGCATTCTTTCAATATACAAGACCGAAAGCCCCCGACCTGGCGATGGACCAGCATCAGACTTTCGAGGCGGGAGTTCGCCACCAAGGCCATTGGCAGAGCTTTTTGGAGCATATGTGCATCAGGGAAGTGAAACAAGGGCTGTTCATACTTATAGTCAATGAAGAATCAAGTTGCGCATAGTTAACCTAAGCCACATAGTGTTGTGCCACAGATGTCATGCAACCGATCTGCATGGCAATCACGACGATGAGGAGAAGGAAGATCACGCTACCATCAGTGCGAATACCTCCGATAAACCGATAGACCGCTGCCAGGGGAAAGAAGGGCTGAATTGAAGTGAAGGCAATCGAGCCTATTCGGATCGAGCAGCGTGAAGAAGCAAGATTGGGCCCATGAAAGGGGAAGATCGTCAATCGAATTGGGCGATTGTCAGATAGATATGCCACCGCGCAAGGCAAGCGGGTACCTTGATTTTTCCTCAGCTCACCCATGGCGAAAATCCTCGGGCTTTTTCCAGGTTTAAAGTTCCCTCAGCTGCCACGCCTCTCGGGGCTCTCAGTGGATGAGTGGCCAGTGGACATATTTTGGAGTGGAATGGCCACATGGTCTGTGCTTTTTGGTCGTGTCCGGGCAAAAGAATTGGAGGGAACAAGAGCCCAGCAATGTCCCAACTCCCAACTCCCTGCCCATCCTAGCCTAGCGGACTCCTGACTGGCCGGAGTATATCCTATCCATGGAATTGGGACCAGTCTGCGTTTGTGTTTGAGTGCTTACACAGTAGTATTGTCATACTAGCCTTGCTCCATCCGGAAGAGTCATTGGACCCGGGAGGAAGGCGATCCTGGCTTGCTTGGGGATGGGTTTGGGGAGGGAGAGTGGAGAGGAATCCAGCACCCGGCCATGATTTTCAACCGTCGGGGGACGGCGCATGCCAATTGGGCCGGAGAACAGCAGCTGATCAATCAGATTGCCGCCTGCAGCCAGACCCATTCGTTTTGTTGTTTTGTTGTTTTATTTTATTTTGGGTTTATTGTGCATAATTTTTCCCCTCGGACCCTCCCATTGACTAGTAGTGGTGCCTCCCGGCAACGCGCCTCTTTTCGTTTGAAGGTTCTGTCTAAGCAAATATGCTTTCGTTTGGTTCGCCTCTGGGTCATCCTGACCACGATAATGTGAGAAATTACAATCTACACTGTCACTACCAGGAACGGAGTAGGAGTTCTCGGAAGGATGAGCTAGGATTAGGAAGTACTCCGGTCTCCGTACTACTAGATAGATAAATAGGGAAGCTACGACATGGTACTTTGTGCGTCCGTTGTTTCCACTTTTCGCCCTTCCAGTTCCTCTCTCGGGGATCGTC
This sequence comes from Aspergillus ibericus CBS 121593, assembly GCF_003184845.1. Lineage (NCBI taxonomy): Eukaryota > Fungi > Ascomycota > Eurotiomycetes > Eurotiales > Aspergillaceae > Aspergillus > Aspergillus ibericus. The sequence goes on from NW_020292114.1 coordinate 24,532, forward strand.
CTTTCCCCTAATCGCAGAATTCTGGCTGACGCGGTACGGTACTTACTACCTAAGCTTTCTAGGACTTCCCCAGGACCCTAACCCACAAATGCCGTCAAAGTCACTCCGCAATGGACCTTTTGTCCCAAGCGCAGAGTGGCCATCCGCACGACTTTTTTCGGACACATCATGAATCCTGAAAGGCACCGCTTCCAATCAGCATCCGCCCTCTGTAGCTAAGACCAAGTTCTCGGATCTCGGAAGCCGTCGTATTCGATCCAGATCATCCATGGCGTTGTTTGGCTCTCACCAGGGGTGGGCCGACGGGATAACGGAACCAATAAGACAATCGAGCTGGCCGACGGGCCTTCGTTTACACTTTGCGGGCTGCCCACGGGCGAGGTTCCTCGCTCGATTGTGAGGTCTCGAGACGATGGCTTTGCCCTTCTTGAACTAGGAGCACTGGCGACCTTGGGTGAGAAAGCTGGGCTTAACCTTGTCTTCATAAAGGGGTTCGAGGCAAAAGGGAAAAAATGTTCATTCATGATTGAACGCATACTCCTTACCCTTACACTCCTCACGCGTCGCCTACAGCCCATCTTTCTGATGGTTGACTGACAGTCCGTACACCCGCTTGTGCTTCGAAGCACGGATTACCCACACTGAATACAGACCTAAAACGGCATGGAGAAGCTTGCGCAGCATGGTTTCAAAAATCAGAAGAAGGGGCAGGTCTCCGACACCTCCAGACTCGGCCGGTCCACAGCTCGGTTATTCTTAGCACTTCACAAGCAAAATAGTTTTGCCTTGCAAACACTAGTGCAGCCATGTGATGCTCCACTCTGATGCCAACCACTACATCATCCGGTGGCTGAAAGACAATGGCCATGCAGTTGATGATGCAGGACAGGAAACGCCATGGCCTGGATTGCAATGTTCCTACTATGTACTCCGTAACTCCGGCTAAATAATGACACGGAAATACGCCAGAGTACGGCCCCGCCGGTCCCCGTCAGATGGCAGTCATGCAGTACGGAGTACTCAATGCGAAACTATCCGACTAAGGTGCTAGACATCTAGTAATTGCGGTGCATTACATCAGGCATGCGTACTGGTCTGGATAAAAAGTTTCGTGTCTAAGTCGATACCACTGTGCATCGGTATCTAAACGAAAATAACTGTCAAATCCCCTGCTTTCGAGATCTGACCTCTCGTCTGAGATACATACGTTAGCCCCGTACGAAGAACAATAGATAAGGTCCGGTGGACGGAGTAAAGTCCTCCCTATCGTGGCAGCACCCATGGGCACGGCAATGCGGATTTCCTCCACCCGTGGCGGGCTGGAGAGTGACATGCAGGATATGATCATCCACTGGTTTTCCCAAAGTAGGCCATGCATGTAATGTGAGATCTCATCCTCCAAGCCTGCTAGCAACTAGCCACCGCGGATTGGGCGCACACTTCCCATCCTTCTACTAGCCGGCCGGGCAGTGGACCACCTATCAGCCCGTCGAGATTGGTCTACGACATGAACTTCCAAATTTTTGGCACCTCGGGATACGAAGCAGACTAGCCTGGTGAGTCGTGATAGCTCCGCGGGACCCGTGAAACGTATGCGAATTGCCCTAAATGGATAAAGCCCAGCCCATAGGGTACAGTGGGAGATTCCGTGCGCGAGCGAACTCCTGCGCCTGAGCATACCCATCAAATACATACCAACCACACTCAACAACGACAGCACAATGGCTGCTGACAGGCTAATTTTGGGTCATTATTCCATACTCTGTACAGTATCGAGAATCCACGGCTCTCCAGGCTCCATCATTTGAACCTGTCAGTCAGGGTCCCTACCCGCCTGATTGTGATTAGTCCAAGGGATAACACTGCCGTTACTTCGTTCCATCCATGGCACCAGCCAGCTGCTACCTATTACACATTATTATTATTATTTACTCCGTATTATGGCGCCCCTCCCGAACTGGCGCCGGTACCTAGACGCACCATCCGGTTTCGCTAGTCGACTTTTGGATGATTTTTAGACTTTGAAGCCATTTCATTGTTCGATCTCTTCATCCTAAACTAGGCGCTGTTGGCGGTAGTCTTCTCCAGGATGGTCTTCATCATTTCATTGCCCAGCTTGACGGCTTCGGGGAACCGAGGAGCAAAGTACTGCTGGATGCGCTCGAACCGGTCGCGGTAGGACTCGAAATCGCCAAACGAGACGCAGTCCGACCATGCCTATATGATTTTGAATGACGTCAGCGATCATGCACAGCAGAACTTCCTTGTCTTTGGTCCGTGTATCAAAATCACAAGTAGCCATTAGCTTCCGGGATTAGCAGTTGACACTTACGCGAGCTGCAAAGGTGAATTCCAAGTCATCCGAACGGAACGTCTTATCATCGACCGCAGTGTCCAGGGCCTCGTCGAGGAGATCAGGGTTGCGAAACAGGTATTCTGTGACACCCAACCAGAGACGGAAAAGCTACAAATTGTACGCCATGATTAGTCAATTGAAGCAACGTTGAATTGCGTTGCAGGGGACAGGATTTATTTCAAGCACTCACAGGTGTGGAACAGATCATATGATCGTACGGCACAATTCCCAGCTTGGACCAACAATCAACGATGGCAAGCAGACTCAGATGACTGTTCGGAGGCGACTCCTCACGAGCCCGATTTCCGAGCGAGAAGCGATCGAGGACTTCGTCTTTCAACAAGAGATCCTGTCCATCCGTACCCGCCTTGAAAACGGCCTCTCCTGCAGCCTTGACTCGACTCTTGAGTTCGTCTCGACGTCCCTCGATCATGAGCTTATACAGATCGGTCACCGACTCTGCATACTGCCGGATCTGCTTCTTGGCGGCTGGGTTGAGGATGGCGAGACCGGCGTACACATGCCACTTGTTGGAATAAATGCGTAGCGTGATATTGATCTTGACGTTCTCGATGCCTCCCACCCAGCGGGACATTTCCCATGGGAACTGCTGGTTTGCCTGCCACGCGGTTCCCATGCTAAGGAAGGCAGCATGGGTGACGGCTTGGGTATCGGCGGTGATACGGTCGTGCATCTCTCCCGACAGGAAGACGAACTTGGATTCGAAGCATGACAGAACTTCCTTGACGAAGTTGAGACTTTCATCCGAAGCACGGTGCTGGATCAAGACCTAGACACAGCGTTATCATACTGGGCGATCGGACCGGGCTCAGCAAGCATCATACCAGAGGCTGACCCTTGGGGTTGACTTGAGGGCCATGGAGCGAATGGCATGATACGATTTCTACATCCTGGGGAAGGTGCTTGTCGAAAGCCGACAGCTCGGGGGCCTTGCAGGACGTTTGTCCACCGACAATCGCGCCGACCTTGGTAGCTTTCCACGAGTCAGACAGGCATCATGCATCAAGTAAGGGCGCAGCCTCGCATCAAGAGACATACATGGGCCATACATAGCCACTACCTTGTCGATCACACCCGCCTCTACACTGTAAATAATGTAATCGCTAATTCTGGAAACCAGGTGGCCATTGGGAAATATAGTGACATTTTGCTTTGATTTAAAAGATGAGTTTAAGTGTGGACAGCATTCGCTGCGAGTCAAGGACGTACTTGAGATTCGAATTCCTGTTGAAGACGCTCATACGAGTCGGGTTTGTCACATGCATTAATCCTTAATAAGTAAGAGTAAAGAGTTAGTCCAGCTAATCCAGTCCAGTTGTTCTAAAATATACGAGGCAAAACCTAATCGGCAGAATGGTTAGCACAAGCCCATAATGCACCAATATAATGAGTCATCACAAGATGAAGGGTTGTTTTGGTTTCAGACAAATGAAGAAAAGGTAGCTGAGAATTTACATCATTGACGACCCGGCGGATCTGCGACCTTACCAGAATGGTATGGAAGCTCACCACCAAGTCATGCTCGAGCCAAATGCACTCAAGTCATCATCCAAAGGGTAAGGGGAAGAGAGAGAAAGAAAAAGAGAGATGCTCACCTATTACAGCTAGCAAACGGCTAGGGTGGTTGTCGGCAAAGACTGGGAGGGACGCTTGATTAAGTATTACCTCCAACCGGCTGCGCTCAGACGCTGGGCGTACATCTTGCCCATGTCCCCCATGCCGATAATGCCAATCGAGGCCGTTTCCTTGGTGAAGCCCATGCTGGCTAAGAATTAGTCCTTGTCCAGTCCTGTTTTCGAGGAGCTAGGCTGCGCAACACGCTCGACTGAGCCAATGAATAAACCAGGAGACAAAGCCACCAAGTCCGGCTATCTGCCCGATTGGATATAATTGGGAAGAGAAAAGTCTGACCTCGGGGAGTTGCAGCAGAAATTTTAAATAGTGCTGGGGAACACCAAGTCCGGGCCGACTGCCACCCGACGCGGTAATGTAACAACGGCTGTCAAAAAGAGGTCACCGCGATTGGGTGCCTCAGGCTGCGACTCGCTTGAGCACGGCCGACGATCGACGCTCCGCCAATCAGACGTCGAGCCGCCGTGGGTAGGGCACACACCAGTCATTTTCTGTATCCAAGCCGATTGAAGCGCCTCGACTTCGTCCTTTTCCTTCCTTTCCATATTCCATCCCACTACACAGCAAGTCGACAAAATGCCTCCCAAGAAAGCCCCCGCTGCCGCCAAGGAGAACGTCTCTCTCGGTCCTCTGGCCGGAGATGGTATGTACCATTGCCAGCCGTTCGATTTTCACCAGGCCATTGTCTAACATGGGGGGACTGCAGGCAAACTCGTTTTCGGCGTTGCCCGTATCTTCGCCTCTTTCAACGATACCTTCGTCCACGTCACCGATCTGAGGTTCGTCGCATACTTTTTTCCCGGTTTTCGATTTCTACGACATCCTTCCTCCGCGGACTTTGCGCCAGCGATAAACCCGGAGTCGGAGATCGTGAAGAAATGTTGCATATATTGCAGGACACAGTTGGCTGACTGAAGGGGATTACAGTGGTCGCGAAACCATCTGCCGTGTCACCGGTGGTATGAAGGTCAAGGCTGACCGTGACGAGTCTTCTCCCTACGCTGCCATGTTGGCTGCTCAGGATGTTGCCACTCGCTGCAAGGAGCTCGGCATCAACGCCCTCCACATCAAGATCCGTGCCACTGGTGGTATGTGAAGGATGCTCCGAAGGAACCTCGAATATTCAACTAATCGATCTCGACAGGTAACGGCACCAAGACCCCCGGTCCCGGTGCTCAGTCCGCTCTCCGTGCTCTTGCCCGTTCCGGCATGAGAATCGGCCGTATCGAGGACGTCACCCCCACTCCCTCCGACTCTACTCGTCGTAAGGGTGGTCGCCGTGGTCGTCGTCTGTAAACAGGTGCGGGTTCATCTTTTCCAAGTTGTGCGGGGCTTTCTCCGCATGGTTGGAATGGAGGCTTCCAGTTGGACCGCGCCTTGTTTTCAGGATGTGGATGGAATAAACGCGAGGAACGGCATTTATCGCCTGGTCTTCAATTTATTACATACCCAAAAGTGTGTTTTTCGGTTCTGGCATTAGGTAGTTTGCTGTCGTTGTGGCAGCTACTCGGGTCAATATCACTGATCTAGAACTGGACATCATTCTTGTAAATGCAGTAGAGGAGACACGTAGGATACATAATATGCGACATTGTTGTGTCGTCATGGACGTAAGCATTTCTAGCGCTGGTGAGGAGAGCGGGGTCATGCTGGATATTAAATCAGCATACTCCGTAGTTAGCTATCCCGCAGACTAGCTAAGATAAGCACATTTTATCGATCACCTACACCTGGTTTTACCTACTACAATTCTTCACTTCAGATTCTGCGCATCATTGCCAGTCATTAACAAGCACATCCACTTTCCTTTGATTTCGCATAATCCTCACTACTTTCAAGCACCATCCTCATCCCACCTCGTGAATTGACGTCAGCTTCACAACCCGCGTTCTTCCATCCACATGCGACGCGACCAACCCACCAAAACCATCCCCTCCCACCGCTGAGAACACCATACACGATACAGCCCGCCAGACAACACAACCCACGAACGAACCAAACCCCACATCCCCAGACAGACAGACATGACATCCTCGATCTCGCCCTCCCCCACCATCCTCCTCCCGGACCTCCCCCCGAAAACCCTCGTCGGCATCGACCTCATCACCTTCACATCGACCCCCAACTTCCACGGCATCCGGGACCTCCCACCAGGCTGGCACTTCCTCTACACCGGCACCACGGAAAGCCTATCCCTCCGCAGCGGCGGCTGGTTCTACATCACTCCCCCCAGCCCTGACCAAAACCACGCACTCGTTCCCACCACACCCACAACCCCCGACATCCTCATCTGGAAATGGAACCCCGATACCGAGACCCTCTCCCCACTCCTCGCCACCAACAACACAGATAAACAAGAAGCGCTCCGCCATAAAGCCAACCTCGGGACGATCTGGCAACGGGGCGGATTATTCCGCTACTGTAGTCGCGTATCCCCCGCCGCGTTAGCACAGCAGAGTGCTGGCCGGCCCGTGCAGTATGAGATTGACGAGGAGGATGAAGCGGAGGGGAGACAAACGTGGAGGGATCTCACGGATCAGATGACCCCGGGGCTGTTGACGAGGGTTGTGGGCGATGCGGTGGTGGATGTGGATGGACGGGCACGATGGATGGTTACGTCGGCGAGTTCGGCGCTACGGGATAATGATGTGATACCGGGGATTACAGATACAGATCCGGAGACGGCGAAGGAGGAGATGGAGAAAGTGACGGGGGAGAAGGAGAGCGAGTTTTCGTTCTTGCCGGTGGATTTGAAGCGGACGTGGCGGGAGGGGGCGATAGGGCGGGAGAGGACGGAGGCGGCGCAGGATCGGTCGTGGGCGTTGGGGGATCTGGTGCAGCGGGTTTCGGGGGAGGAGAGGGATGGGGAGGCACAAGTGCTGGGGGAGTTACAGTTTACGTTCCTGATGATCTTGACGTTGATGAATTACTCGTGTTTGCAGCAGTGGAAGCGGTTGTTGGAGTTGGTGTTGACGTGTCGGAGGGCGATACGGGATCGGGAGGTGCTGGTCAGCGGGGTGCTGAGACTGCTTTTGCTACAGCTGAAGCGATGTGATGATGTGGAAGGGGGGCTTTTTGACCTGGATGGGGAGGAAGGGGGGGAGTTTCTGCGGAAGCTCCTGATCAAATTTCGGCGGTCGCTGTATGAGGTCGTTGAGGTAACGGAGTCGGTGGTGAAGACTGAGTTTGAGAAGTTAGAGGCGTGGGTCAAAGAGGAGTATGACTGGGAGTTGAATCGCGAGGTGGTGGTCCGACGGGGGATGGTCCAGTTGGAGGATGGCGAACAGGTGGAGCTGGATATGCATGACGATGATGAGGATGATGAACTAGGCGAGTATGCGCCGATGGTGGTCGATCTGGGAGAGAATGCTACGCCGGATGATGTCAATACGGAGGAGGATTGAGGATTCCAGATGGCTGCAATGGACATGAGATGAGTTGCTATATTTGGACGACATGATGCGAGTTATATTCAACATCCAGACCGGTCCATTGGATCCGCAGCAATCTATGGTGGCCCCGAACTGTCTATACTATGACCCTTCCGATACTAGTGTCCGGAGAAGATGGTCACATAGCAGCAGGGATCGGAGAAGGAGAGCCAATAAGCTGACGGCCGGCATATTAACAGAGCGTGACATATCACATGAGTCCATACTAGTCTAGAAGGTCTTAAAAGGTATATACAGTAAGTAGGTATTTGCAACCTCCCGCCCCGCACCAACAATCTCCAACGCGCCCCTTTCTGCTCTTGCACGAGTCCATCCAGCGGGCTCTTTTAAGAACATTACCGATTTGCCACAAGGCTTATCGTTTACTGCTCGGTTTCGTTGTCAATGACATATCCCCACTCGTGGGATTCCTCGCCCTTCATGCCGAACATGATGGCCTCCAGCCACGACTTGATCTGAGTCGAATATCCGGCGCGCTCGGCACCAGCCTCCTGCATGTTCATGTCCACGTCTCCGTTGCGGATGAGCCTGATGGGGGTGACAAAGTACTAGGCCGTTGTTAGTACCACTAGACCCACAAACGGAGCCCACAGGAAAGGTTGTAACTTACAGCAGTACCGCAGACGAACGCCTCGACGATACGTCCCTCCTTCCAAGCCTGCTGGATATCATCGATCGTGAACTGCTTCTCGACCACATCGACCGGCGCAAGCTTTCCAACGGCCTGGGACAGACGCGTGCGTGCCAACTCCAGAACACTGCGACGAGTGACACCAGGAAGGATCAGCTGGTTCTCCAACGTGGGGGTGACCAGCTCAAGCTTTCCACTCTCCTTGTTCTCCCACACAATGAAGAAGTTGCTAGCACCTGCCTCGGTGACCTGGCGGTCCTCGCCGAACAGCCAAAGGACCTGATCAAACCCAAGCTCCTGGGCCTGGCTGTGGGCAACCAACGACGGACCATAGTTCGCGCCGAGCTTCGCGTATCCGAAACCACCAGGCCAAGCACGGATAGTATCGGGCTGAGAAGCGTAAAGCTTCAGACCGTACGGAACACCAGGCTGGTCGGTCTGCTTCTTGGCGGGATCGGGCCACGGCACGGCAATGACGAAGAGGAGGGCTTCCTTGGGTTTCTGGACGCCCAAGTGTGGGCCGCTACCGATCATCGCAGGGCGGAGGTAGAGGAAACGACCGGGCTGATCCTTGGGCAGCCAACCTGTGGGTTAAGCCATAGGTGTCAGTCGCAGCCATGGACATCGTATTCGCTACTGGAATGGGAACCACTTACGGGGTCCATCGATCTGCATCAACTTGGCGATGAGGCGCTTGAGCTCCTCGTACCGGAAGCCAGGCAACGAGGACCGCTTGGCGCTGTTCACCAAACGCTCTCCGTTGCAGTCCGGCCGAAACAGACGCAACTTGCCATCATATCCCCGGTATACCTTCATACCCTCGAAACATTCGGTAGCATAGTGCAAGCAGGAAGCCGTGGGCGGGATGCTGAGGTTCTCGAATGGTCTCACTTCGGGCGCCTCCCAGCCATTAGTCGCGGTCCATCGGGCAGTGACCATATGATCGGTGCAGTAGGAGTGGCTCAGCTCCTCCGCGGAGCCAGGAAGAGGCACATCGCGGAGATTGGTCGAGCGGGTGACCTTGACGGCCGAGGCATCGAGCTCAGCAAGGGAAGGCGCAATGGAACCCATTATTGCGATGTTGGTTTGGTGTAGATGTGGTTTGCGTGTGCGACCAGGACCGAGCTAATATACCAGCAGATGGAGTGTGATTGGGCGCAAGTGACTTCCGCGGTGATTATGAGTCACGGAATGACCCTGACGACCCGTTCGGAAGCACGAACTATCAGATCCGATAACGGGCAGAAATTGATTTGCGCGTTCGAAGTGGCGGGCCGGTGGCAAAGACAAAGAACAATCAAAGACAAATCTTCTGCAGAAAGGGACGAACTCAGACGCATCCACCGAATTTAAGGCACACCATAAGGGGCGGCAAAGAAAAGTTTTTCTGCTTCGCCGGCCCGAGTTCCTTGATTCTATGGGACTTTTTCGCCATCGATATCCGAACTTCCCACGCGACATGCAATGTATCCCGCATTTGGCTCCTGTCAGAAACAGGGCGCCAGCTTATGATAGGCTCGCATCCGCCCTTTGTCGCGTCAATTTGGTAACAGAATCTATAAATCGACCTCCTAGATCCTCCTCGACCGTTCCTGCATATCAATCGGCCCGCCGCTTGGAGCCCCTTGTACCGATTCTAGCCGAGGGCGGTGTACTCCCGATTAGATAGATAGGCTTTATCATCTCTCCGGAAACAGGGCGTGAAAGGCGTCATGCTCGCCTGGAAAAGGTAATCTTGGCTGCGCATTTCCACTCACCCGGAATAACCGAGTCTACCCTCAGCTACCCAAGCAGTCAACTCGAGCTGCCAGTGAATCAAGCTGCATTCTAATCTTCCCGAGTATTGGCAAATTATCTACCCACCTATCCCCCCCATCTTTATCGATAGGGAAAAGAAACCCCCTCTGCGGGGTAGTTACATGCCCAGGATTCCCTGACTAATCTTGGTTTCACAGACCTACTTACCTTCAGTTCGAGGGAGTGCCTGATGGTATTACACTTAGGTAATTGTGAGGACAGACTGCGTTCACTCCCAGTGTAACCGATTAAGCGAGTCTCTTGCAACCACGTCTGAGATGCATCCTGTACCGCAGGAAGCCAAGTCAAGTCAAAGCCTACATCAGAGGAACCCGAGTAGGGGATGAAGGGTCGAGCCAGACAGGCACAATACGATATCACGATTCTTGGCATCACACCCAGCGGGGGTAGAAGGCCTAGAACCACCTAGAAAGACTGGAATGCATTCAGTCTTATCACGAGTGGTCTGGCTTCAGAATCATAGTAGATGTTACTACTAGCTCGACGCAGAGTTACAGGCAGCAAGGAAAAGTAGGATCCTCGGAGTATCTAAACTCATGGGCCACATGGAAGAAGAGGGAACTCCTGGAATAGGAAAGTGCCACGGCCACGCCATCCGACCATGAATGCCCAGGTTTCGGGTCTCTTAGGACTCGTTCCTTGTGATATATTGGAGGATACAATAGGTGCCCGAAAGGAAGAATGCTATTGTCGTCTTTAGGCCTCCCACCGTCGTCAGCACCTTGACTGACAGGCTGCAGGGGCCCTAGGTAGATAAACACTTGCCAGACGTTTAGGCAGGATGGAAGTACAGAGTACCTACATGGCCAGATGCCATTGCCTGCACATCTGATTGGCGCCCAGTCCACCTATGTAAGGAAGGCCGGAACGAACGACGGGCTTCGTGGAATGATGCAACAATGCAATCCTCTCGATAATACGAGTGCTTGTGCCTTACCAACCCGCCCCTGAAACTCAGGAAGAGAAAGCCAGTGCCCCAGGAGTTCAGGGTCCTAAATGCTGAGGAATCGCGTGCCGCTGGCAGGAGAAACCGGGCTCCAGGGCTCCGCCATCATGATTGGTGGCGAAAGGATTGTCTACATGATCCCTGACACCAAATTTGCGCAAAGACTGGTCCCTCGCACACGCTGGAGTTGAGTTAATGTCACAGTGATGTAAAGGGCAGCTCTGCGCAAATCAGTTGGGCTCCCGGGTGTCAGGTGACCTGAACCAGTATTGCTACCACCTATTTTCTTTCGCGTGCGCTATCAAGCCGCGTGTGCATACTTGCCTCTAGGATTTAGCGGCAAGAGATGACCGGCCCAATGTAACTGTGAGACTATTGATGATCGACCGGCACGACCTCCGCCGCAGATGCTCGGTGGAGATGGAGGTGAGCCAGCTCACGCCCCTCCCGCCAAGAAGTATCCTAAGATGTTAAGTACCTTTGACATACATATACTGCCTCCCTGTGATCAATGACCATGTATATGCTCACAGGTAGACGTCCGGCCAGTCGAGTGCGCCAGCCTTACAGAAAACGTAGCGGATTACCCTGCTATTTTTCCAGCCTGATAATTTCACTTCTGTCCCTGTATGCGGTTAGACTGTTAATCGTGAGGCTGAGGCACTGTGCCCAACCTACTTCCCCTGCACTACGAAGGATCACAAGTAAATCCCAACCAGGCAGGCGCCACCATCTCCCTCCAACTCACTGCTCTCAGACTGTCTACTGGGTTCTCTCTGCTGTCAGGTGCTATTTGTGTCATGGCTTCTAGTGGTAGAAGGGAGTATATCCCTTTAGAAGCCCTCAACACAAACGCGGAAGACAACCACGAAGAGGCCGAAGAGGAACAGCCTCATCGCAAGCGAAGGAATCTCTGGCATAGAATCGATACCACCAGTGTTCTGACTGTATTCCTCGGCTTCCCACTCCTCCTGCTCGCAGTGACACTCCTGGCCCTGTTCTGGCACGGATCAATGAAAGCTATTGACGGGGCGGAGCCAGAGATCTACTGGGTGCGGGTCGTCAATGCAGGCTGGGCGACGCGACTGGTGACCGTATGCACCGCCTCTATCCGAACGGTGGTGGCTTTCCAAGCCGGACTTGTCACGGCCATGGTCGCGGGGATTGTTTTGGAGACCACGGGCGTCCCCCTCCTACTGGGTCCATTTTACTCCATGCTCCGGGCAGTCAAGGTGGCTCCTAGCAACCTTTGGACTGCGACCAACTTCCAGCCTCACCTGTCGCGCTTCATTTATGCGCTGGTGCTCATCGAGGTCCTGGTGACAGCAGCGTCCCAGTTCCTGTCCACCATCTTGCTGTCCGATTTTGCCAATGGGACTTTCACCCAGCGCAGCAATTCGACCAATGTCAATGTCCTCAATACCACGGATAACGGCCTTGCCGGTGGATGGTGGTATATGCCTCCTGCAGCCAGCTGGACATTCGCTGAGCTGTCGGGATCCTTTGAAGACCGATCGGGATTCCATGATACCGGGCATACCTTTCGAGCTTTCCTTCCTTTCGAGGAGGAGGCGCAACGAACCAAACTACACCGGCTCCGTGGCCCAGTGCCTGTCATGGATCATCGGGTTGTCTGCGCCAGTCCGCCCCTGATCAACTTGAGCCTAGATGCGACCTTGGAGAGTTATGTGCACCTGTCCGGACAAATTCCCACGGAGAATTTGACCTATCCACTTTTAATCGACCCGGACTCTCAACCCTACATCAACTTCACCTGCGAATTACCCACCCCAAACTTCTGGGACAACAACACGGTGGGCGAGACCAGCTTGTGCATCCCCAAAAGCCGCTTAAACTGGACAGTCCTCATCGAAGACCCTTTGATCCAGCCCGACGGCTTCCCAGAGGCCTCGACCCTATTCATCGTCCTCGACGTCGTTTCCACCGCCGCAATAATCGGCACATTAGGCACCCCAGCCGTTCAGACGATCCGAACCGATGGCCCCTGGACGATAGTCAATAACGGATCCGCCCACATCGAAACCCTCCGTATCTCTGCTTGCCTCACCAATCTCGCCATGCAAACGTTCACTGTCGGAATGAACAGCACATCTGACAACCTCGAGCCCAAGACTGCCTGGGACCAATACACCCAAAGCTACAACACCGAACCCTCCCGCCTCCAACTAGGTGTATCATCCCCAGGCAACACGAGCTCCGCCAACCACCGGGGTATCCTCACGCTGGACCCCCGATCCCAATGGGAAATCTTCCATCCCCCAGCGGATACCTTAGGAGTCGACCCAACCCCCTTCTTCAAGGCCATCCTAATTTTCCCCACCTTCCTCAATTCCTACCTCCTCAACTACACCTACGACCCCGGCGTGATCCTCTCCCGCAAAGATCCTGGCATCATCTTCGGCAACGCCCATCCGAGCCATGTGGATCTGTTCCAGGACACCCTGATTACGACGGCCAGTCCGGCGTTGGCCGTCCAGGCCCTGCTCACCCGCATCTATCAGATGGCATACTACGACCAATTGGTCCAGTTGAATAGTCCGGTCGCGGCCGTGACGATGTTCTCGCTCACCGCGGCGATTCCGGTGCAGTGGACTGGCTTTGTGCTGGGGACGGTGCTCATTGTGATTCATTCGATCACTGTGGTGGTGGTGCTCGTCCGGTTTGTGAGGTCGGCCGAGATCTCGTTCATTGGGAGTTACTGGCAGACGGTGGCGCAGGTGGTTTCGAAGGAGACGCGGCCGATTCTGGAGGAGGCGGATCGGATGGATGATGGGGCGGTGAAGGGGTGGGCGAAGCGGGAGGAGGTAGTGGAATCATTAGGGGTTCGTCGGGTTTTGCGGAGGAGGCCTGGTGGGCGGGTTACTTTGGGGCTTGTGGAGAATGGGGAGGAGAATCTGATATAGTAACTCCGTACATATGCCAGGCTATGTAGTGAAAATTCTAGAAACTTCCGTGCATTTACAAAACAAAGTGTACTGCGGGTTTGGTATATTACATTCAATACCAGTCGAAGATTACCTGACGAAGCAAGCTAAAACAGTATGGACTAGTATGCGGCAGAGCGAATGGGATCAAAGATATGTGTAATGGTGGTTGTCTAACAAGTTGAATCCCTTATTGTGGTTGAGGAAACCGAAAGTGGAAGGAGAGTGCTGGACCACCGAGGGCAGGAGACTTCACAATGGCTGTGAGCCGTGGTATGACCGTATTTCACGCGAGGATTGCATTGTCCCTCCATCAGGTTTACATCGACTTTAGCCATGCTTGTAACGAGTCACATAGAAAGATGTTAGATGAATAAGGATAGCAGATGAAGACGGAGGAAACATGTTCAGTCGAAAGCGTTGGGTCAGAAATCAACATATGCCCCAGATTCATCGGCGTTGGCGTGCATTTCCTGACAAACCGATGGCCTATGGACCAGTGGCCATGACAAGAAGCCAGCTGGACATGACCGGTAACTCCTCGGATGAGAGGTTACAGGAAGGAGATGTGAGAATCAAAAGGCAGTGAGAGAGAAGGAGAGTGGCGCGGACCAGAACGGAGCATTGGAATTTGGAGACTCGACTGGGAGCCCACCTGGGATGGAGGACGAGGCAGGACGGGACCAGTAATAGTTGGTCCTGTCGGTAGGATAAGTTTTCCGTGCCAGCGCACCAATTATCAGCTACGCCAAACACGTCAAGAGCGCCCGCCGCATCCAGCCTTGATTTGGTCCCGGGCACCTTAAATCCCTTCCCCCAACTAGCATGTCGGTGGTCAAAAGAATCTTCAATGCTTCTCCTGTACGGAGTACAGGATGGCTGATATCCAGCCATGTAATCTCCTATTCAGCAGATCGAGAGATACGCGACGCCCTTTACGTACGACAACCCGAAAGTGCTGTGTGGCACTACTTCGATGCCATTGCTCTCAGGGAAGCAAGACGCCGATCCTGTTATTGTCTAGGTCCAACGGCCGGCAGTAGGTCGCATTTATACCCTCTGGTTCGCGGGGCTACTTTCTATATCTGAGACCTTATATGTATAGTACTAGATTTCAGTCGACTGAGACTGTCCATATACCATACATATGATGTTGAATCATTCTGTAAATTTCTCTAGAGCATACCTTCATTTGCTGCTTCCCTACTGAGTACAATAATGCTATATTTATGGAGAACATGTCGATATCTATACTTCAGGGAGTTTCCCTATAGAGATACTAGTAATTAATGAGATCTGAGAGCATCTAAGAATTGATTATGGCCAATGAACTTGCTTTACTGTCCTGACCAGATCAATCAAGCTTATCATGGAATTAGCTTTCATGCAATTTATATCTGGATGTCGTCTTCCAGTCATAGTAGTCATTTGGTCAGTAGAGACCGAGGTGGCTGCAAATTCTTGGTTGAGTAATATATAGTGATTACGCGGGTACATCTATCCATATTCACTAACGGACACGGGCAGAACTGAATGCCCGGGGGCCTGTTCTACTTGTTCCTCGAGAACTATGAGGGATATTCATGTGTATGGCACTCTGTATCCTAGTATTGGTCGGCAGTCATCACATTTGTTGTACCACTGTAGATCCGCACCTGTAATTGAGTCCGCTGCACCGCCACATGAAGGGGTGGAATTAACGAAAATTGTAGCAGCACACCTACCTCAATACAAAGCACCGTCGTACCCGAAGAACACCGACCAGATTCATGATTTTGACACAGCCTTTCTGCCTTTTGACTAGTTCCAAGTCCGATAGCCAACTGCATCCAGCCTGGATAATCCTTTGTGGCGCTGTGGCTGAGAATGCTTCTGGACCACGGTCTAGCCCGACGCAATCTTCCAACACGGGGGGGGGGGGGGGCAGTGGTCCCTGACGCAGAGGGATTTATTTCTTACCAGTACGGAGTCCGGAGTATTTTATGCCTATTCCCCATACAACATAGATACGAGAGGGGGAGGGATTTACTCCTATTCTTAGAGCGACGGTCAAAAATGGATCGGCCAGATCATCAACCATGGCCCGCCAATTTTGATCCTGAGTTTCTGCATCGTCCAAGGCGGGGGCCAACCTGGGCCTGAGCTGACCATATGGTTGATGCCAATTCGCAGCTTCAGAGAGCGCTAACTTGCTATCGTCAAGCTACTAAGGTACCTAGGCAACATCGGCGTTTTGGTCGGTAGACGCCCTGTAACTTTGGTCTGCTTTTGGAAGGTTGAACAATGCATGCCAGAGGGAGAAAATGCCTCAATGATGCAATGTGTCAAGGCCGCGAAAAAGGGAAAAAGTAAAATCCCGGTTGCGACAGTACCTCTCCATCCATGCATATGAGAGGTCCCTTTATGAGTCTTGGGGTTGTTGCTATTGGTCGACCATTGTCAGCTGAACGATGGATGCCTGAGAGTCCAGCCGTTGTATAGCAGGCTTTTGATACGGAGTATTAAGATGACCCTTGTAATAGTCAACACGAACATTCTATATGTCAATGCATTTCATTTGCAAGGATCCTTCCAAGGGTCGAGGAGCCGTGTCTCCAAGTACCCAGGCATTGCAGCCAAAGATCCAATGAAAGGAGAAATACATCATGATACAGAAAGAAAAAATAGGAAACCTAAAAATGACTCTCAACCCCAGCAGCGGGGTCCTCTGCCACCGCCTCGAAGTAATGCAACAAAAGGCCCCGGTTGGCTCACAGCCCGGATACGGTTACCGTACGGTTTCCTTGGGGGGAAAGGGGCGGTAGAATGCCGTCAGAGCACGTCACGCGACGGGGCGGTGGGCCGTGGCAGGAAGAAAGCGGTTAGACTGGCTTTTACGGCCACTTTGCGGGAGTCATACATCATCCGCCGCTGCTGCTTCGTCCCCATATCTTGCAGGCCTGACCGTCTTCTGCCAAGGTCTTCTCCTCTTCTTGTCCTCGTTCTCCTCATTTCTCGGCCTCCCTGGCATATCCCATCTTATCACTGTCTCCCATCCACACTTGCTGCTGGATCCCCCCGGAATTGACTCGCCCGTAGAGCACGAGCGAGCACCTAATCATTGCTTCTACACTTTATCTCTCCCAGGTAAGCGAATCAATTCCACATCCCTTATCAGTCACCACGATGCTTTCATTCCCATTGCTCCAAATCCGTCAAATCCCTGCCTCTCCGCCTGCAGAGATCTGGCGGAGAAGCCAAGACAACAAAGAACGTGAGCGGCGTTGCATGGCACCTATCTTATCACCCGGCTTCGGGCTACATATGTACAATCCCTGCGGCAGATTTCGCCTCGTGCCCTCGCTTGCACCCCCTCTGCTGGCTAGTGCTCTCTCCTCCTTTGCCAGAGCGAGCACGTCCCCCCAGGCCAAACACCACCCCTGCATCCTATCCTGATTCAGACCCCCTATGCACGTATGCACAGCTGCCCTGTGCTAGCTCCAGCCCAAGCCCAAGCCTGATCAACCCCCCTCTCCTCCCTCATCCCCCCCCAAAGTCAAACTCATGTGACTTTGGACTTGATTTATGTTGATGTCCTGGCGAGACTAACATCTGTTAGAATTGAATTTATAGCACATACCGGAATAATCTTATAAACCAACCATGGCAACACACACTGCTCCGGTCGTTCCTCCCCGGCCGACAAGATCACCTCAACAGGGCCTTGCGCCCCCATCAGCAGATATGCCCAAAATACCCCCTCGTCCTGGCCATCGCATTGAGCGCTCCGTGTCTCCCTATCGCGATAGCTACGCACCTTCTCCATTGAATGAATTGCCCAACGGATCAAGCATGAAGCGTACCACCTCGAATGATCTGCCTCCTCGTCCCCCAAGTGTGACAATCCCATCTCTGGGTGAAGAGGGTATCGAGTACGAGGAATTAGATGTTGGTAATGTCTCCGACAACCACCAGACAACACCCGCGGAAACACGCAACGTGGGGAGCGACCTCAAGCTCCATGCGCCAAGACCGTCACTCCCCTCCTCAAGCGCCAAGGCCAAGGTGCAGGCTGTCACACGTACAGATTCCCGTCAAGCAGCAGCAGCAGGCTTGGGTCGTGTCGGGACTCCTTCTCATGATGACCACCCCGAACGGCCCACCCGCTCGCTGCATTCACGGGCTAGTGGCTCACGGGCTGAATCGTCGACCGCATCTGCTGATCGTCGGCAGTCACTCCACGGCGATGAGCATGGAATCCCGGAGATCGGGCAGAGAGTCCCAATGTACCCCAACGCGGGCGACGTTCAGGCTCCGTCCCCTAGCCCTTACATCGTAGAGCACCAACAACAGCAACGCCCAGGGCGCAGTCACCACCGAACTCGCAGTGGTCGGGAGGCCTCCCTGCCACCTGGAAGTTATGGCCTGCATGGCCATGGTGTGCCCACAAACGACAAGTTTGAGAAAGCTTGGTACGAGAAGCACCCCGAAGAATACGTTAGGGAAGAGCAAGGCCAATATGGTCCCGGAGTTGGAACTCCCAGACCAGATTGGGCTTTGAGCAGTGATGACTTGAATAAGATTGTACGAGGCTCTGCCGTTACTGGCACAGGACTCGGTTTGTCTAATACCACGTCTATAGTATGCGGAAAGCGAGTGCTAACGTGAATACATAGGTACCTCGCCTGCTGTAGCAGGAACCCCAGAAGAAGAAGTGGGCTATATTGCCTCTGACGAATATACGCATCGCATGTCATCTCCGCCTCCTGACTCGCGTCGTGATTCCCGCCCGGCCTTTGAGTCGCCTCTCCGCAAGTCGGATGTACCAGCCCCAGATGTTCAGAGCGAACAGGATGACATGGTGGAAAAGGACATAGCTGAAAAACCGCAAGCTGCACGAGTGATTCATGTTGACGAGCCGTACCATCACTTGCACCATCCCGATGGTTTTGCCCAAACCCCGGATCCGGAAGAGCTTGCCCATGGAACTGGTGAGCGAAACGCCGAGGACAATGAACCCATCTTGGCTGCCGATGAAGTACGCCCCGAGTCGGCCTTCCAACACCCCGCTGTCTCGCCCTCGTTCGGGCGAAGTGGTAGTGTTGACTATGAAGGTAGAAGTCGCACGCCAAGCGTCAACCACAGCCGGTCAAATAGCAGGACTGCCAGTATACCCAGTGGCATGCCGGCTTTGACACGATATGATTCGCGCGAAGACCACGGAGGTGTCTATACACCTCTTGAAGATGTCGAGGAATACGAACCTCTTTTTCCCGAGGATGACGCAGAAAACAAGAAGACTGTCTCGACTGCAGACCGCTTTAAACAGCGCCCAGAGCTCAAGCACCGGTTCCCTAGTCAGGATATCTGGGAAGACTCGCCCAATAGTCTGCAGCTGCATGCCACGGTATCTACTCCGGATATTCCAAAGAATGACATCTTCGAAACCCCGGAGCAGGAATCATTCCGTAGGAGCCACGCAAGCCAACTGGACGCTCATCAGGTTGCGTCCCAGATTCTGGAATCGGAAGACCATGATGAGAAGCCCCCGGCACGACCGGAGGTGGCTAAGCAGAGGTTCCCCAGCCGGGACATCTGGGAAGACGCGCCTGAAAGCCATACGCTAGTGACAACAATTGAGCCATCAGATGAGCAAGTCAAGAGCCCAGAAGTGCCCTCGAAACCAAGCATCCCGTCGCGTCCTCAGAAGCGACCGCAACAAGCTCATACAGCGGATCCTTCTACGAAGCCTGTCACTTCGCCCACTGAAAAGCGCCAGCCACCCGTTATTCCGGATAGGCCGAAGCCCCAGATCCCAGCCCGTCCAGCTAAGCCCATCTCACGTGTCAGTTCAGAGGAACCTAGGGATATAACCGCCAAGCCGAAACCGGCTGTGCCAGCCCGCCCTGGCGGAAGCAAGATCGCTGCTTTGAAGGCAGGATTTCTCTCAGACCTGAACTCACGGCTCCAGCTTGGCCCGCAAGCTCCTCCAAGGCCACAGGAGAAGAAGAAGGAGGAAGAGGAGCCTCCGGTAGAAAAGCAACCTTTGAGTGATGCTCGGAAGGGACGCGCTCGTGGACCCGCGCGGAGAAAGCCTGCCGTCGAGAAAGCTAGCACAAGGCTACCGACGATTCCCGAGGTCAAGATTACCACAACATGGAATGTCTGGCAGGTCGGCGAAGACGGTAACTTGGTTGTTGGTGAGGTCAAGGCTGCTTCTGCCGATACTACACCTGATACCATGGCTCCGGCTCTAGCAAAGAATACCGCCGGTGAATCCGTCGATCCGCAACCATCACCTGAAAAGGAAGACGAAGCCCTCATCTCACCAGGAGCCGCAAAAGTAACCGAGGCCCAAGAACCCACATTCACTGACGCTGCCCACTCAATATCAACGGCCACCGATAGCCCGGCCGATCCAAGCCCTGCTATAGAACCCGTGGTCAAGGAGGACGTGACCGTCGCCAACCAGGCCTCGTCTCCTGAGCAGGATGTCGACAACGTCGCTGAAACCTTAGCTGCATCTGCGGACAGCAAACGGCTCTCAACCGGTGACATTGGCGAAACCCAGTGAAGTTACGGTTGTTGACGATTGTCTGCCTGTGCCTGTTGCCTTCTTTTCACCTCTGCGCTTTGCCCATTCATGTTTTCTCTGATAGCACATACACACATAGTACTACCATATCTCTGTGCAGTAGTCATAGAGCCGCCGCCGCCACCTGACAAAGTAAGTATGGCTAGATAGCAGCTAGCTTGGGCACCTCCTCCCTCCCATCCTTTGTAATAGCACCGTACATTCTTTGAAGAGTGAAGTGAGGACTGCTTCTACTAGACTTTAACGCAGCGCCATCTACGTCACACCATGATACTAGAGATCTAGATTGCATTCAATCTAATGCTTGTCAATCTATGCCATGAAAGATATTGCAACACTCCTAGGATAACCAACGAAAGCTATCAGTTGATTAAATGCGATTCGGAAAAAAGCAGTAAGGCTCAGAAGTATGGGCAAGCGATGCAAGGAAACAAGGAACAACAGAAGTTGCTTTTGGGATAAGTGTCTGTAGCTCTGGGACGGGTTGCGAAGAAATGAATCGTATATTAGGATAAGAAATAGTAAGAAAATGTGATGCTCGATGCCAATGGAAAACAAACACATCCAGGCCAAATTTCCCAGATATCCAGTCTTTGATAAATTTGTGCTAGGCATCCGCAAGGACTGGTTGGGATTGGTAACTCTTTTTTTTTTTCTTTATCTCTAGGTGATTGGGTATCATATTTACTCTTGATAGCTAGCGGGATGCGAATAGGAAGTTGTTAAGGCACAAGCAACCTTCCTTGCAAGGGTCGACAATCAACTGAGTGACAGGCCGGGCATTTAACTAGCAGGTAGATTCTTCAGATCACCCTTCCCATCTTTGATCCATTCGGGGTCGATCAGGCGCTCTCTTTCAGCAAAAAGCTGCTTATAAGCACCACGAATCGTTCCATCGCTGACGTGAGCCACCTGAGATATCTCCTTGGCAGATTTGCCATGTCCCATTAGGTACGAAGCCATGTAAATGCAAGCTGCCACGATAGACAGCGGAGACCGCCCAGCCAAATCTCCCATCGTTGTCACACGATCTGAGAGAGAAGAGGACACGCTGGTGACCTGGAACGGCAAATCAAGAAGGTTACAGAAACGGTTGCAAAGGTCGCTGGGCTTGGTGGAGGTGGTTGCGGTGTATGTGTCATTGGGGTCGGGAACTCCTCCACTGGAAACCACAGCGTTAATTCTCTCGAGGTTCTGAGCAGTGAAGAACTTCTCCAAAGCTTTGTAGATGCGTCCGATCTCCTTCCTTGTGACCTTGGTGACTGCAAAAATTTCGGTGAAGGTACGGGGAACCTTGCACTGGCGACAAGCAATGAAGATACAACCCGCAATAATCACATCCTGAGATTTACCCTTGAAGGCCTTGGCATCGTCCACAATCTTGAAAAGATATTTCGCCGTATCTGCCACATTCTTCTGGATGTTGAAACCATCACAGAGGGCGCCAATCTCCTTGTAGGCCGCCAGAAGAGACTTGTTCGCCTTCTCACTCGACTGTTTGTTCTGAGCACGATAGAGGTCACGGACACGACCAGATCCGCCGCTGGCGATTTGCGTCTCCAGCTGATCACCGTTGAGGAGTGGATTCGTAGCATCTCCGACACGGGAGGGATCGTCGTTGTTCTGGTCGTCGTTTGAGAACGTTCTCCATTCGGAGTGCATGTCGATTTCCCGATCGGCAAGCACCAAGCCACACGAGCCGCAAACCGTTTCGTGTGACCCAGGAAACTCCAAGTTCGGAGGGACTTCTTTGCACTCAGGGCATATGACGTGAGCCGAGAGGTTCTTCTTCCATTGTCCGGGCTCGGATCTGGCTGCTGCAGGGGAAACAGCGGCCATTTTCACGGACAGGGAGACGGGTCCGATGGTCTATCGTAGTCGGCTTGCGATTTTCGCGGAAGTAATCGAAATCGTTGTGTCTGCGAGTATGACGATCGAAGAGTGACGGATGGAGGCCGAACAGGCCTTGAGAGTCGATGCGCTCTCAACAGGAGCAACGAAAAGGGACGGGACAGCAGGGGCGCAAATCGCTCAGACTTGTCTGCAATCACGTCTCTGCGTCACTGCCTTTTGTACTCATGTTAGCCTGAATGCCCCAAGCAAGTCTCAACAGCTCCGATGGAGATGATGCAGGATTCCCGGAGGAATACGACATGACGAGTGACGCACGGTCGAAGCTGACCGGCTGTCACCAACATGCTGCTTAACCTCAAGGAGGGGATCAGGTTCTATAAGCTAGTGCTTTACCTTTCCGGGTCGGTAGAGGACTTTTGGTCCTGCCAAAGTTCCCAGAGTAAAGCACTGAAGTACTCAGTGATCTCCTTCTCCAGCGGATGCCCCGAAGCCTCGACGCCAAACTTGCCCGACCGCGATAAACCAGTCAAGGTCTCCGTGAGATGTCACGAAACAAGGGCCGCAAGAAAGGCCGCGTGAAGAGGTGGCTGGGGGGTGTCAAAGGGAGGGGAACAAAGAACAAGGAGAGGAGAGAGAGGGTAGAGAGGGAAAGGGAAGAGAAAGAACGAGAAGGTTGAGAGGGGCGACTTGAGAAACTCACCTGACGAAACGTCGGGAGGGAGCCGCAGTGGTCACGGCTGACTCAGCCGCCAAGCCGAAGCCTCCCGAACAAACGTCGAACTTCCAACATCGGCTTCAATCAGCACTTGCTCTCTTCGCAGAAACCCACCGACCTCCAACCCCCCTCATCTCCAACCCCGCCGCGATGATGTCCCAGTCTCTCAGAGCGTCGGTAAGCTTACAATTCGCCTGCCCACTCCCGCCCAACCCCCCCGGGTGCCCTTGTGACTGACCCTGTTTGGCAGCGCTCTCTCTTCGCCCGCGTCTCTCGGCAACAGGTTTCCTCTGTTTCTCGCCGCACTTTCCTGACCTCCGCTGTCCGTCAGGGTATGTGAATTCCCTTTTGCAGTGTGCAACCATCTTCAACTTCAGAACGCCAAAGCCAATTGGCAGGATATGCATACATGTGAGGCATCTACGGGTTCTAACCTCTTGCAGCCGACCCTGTTCAGGAGCTCTACCTCCGCGAACTCCGTGCCTACAAGCCCAGCCCCGTCAAGCCCGGTGATGCCGACGCTCACGTCCAGAAGTTCACTCCCCCGGCTGCTCCCCAGTCCCCCGAGGAGGCCAACCTCGCCAGTGAACTGAAGTCCTACGAGAGCCAGGAGGTTGAGGTTGAGGGCCAGGCCGCCGCTGGTGAGGCCGCCCCCGTTGAGGAGAGCTGGTTTGAGGAGGAAGAGGAGGAGGTCCACGCTGCCCACTAGGTTGCTTGTTTTCGCCGACAAGATAATGGAAAGTCGGGGCTGATAGACAAATGGGATGGACCTAGCCGTGATACCACCCGTTGTTCCGAGTCCTGGAGTAACTTTGTAAATTAAACCTACTTGGAGCATATGAAATTTCTTTTTCCCTCATGCCCTCTCCTTAAATATGACTTGCAGCATTCTTCGGAAGATAATCCGGGATGCTGTCGTGATCCCAGAGGCAAGTGGAAGTAGTAACCGACGTTTGGCCCAAGCGGGTACCCCGAGCGCAGAAATTGGCCTCAGGCGACCGTGGCGGCAGGCGGGATTGATATACCCGACCGTCCCAACCTCTGATTGATAAGTCGCAGGCCGCCGGCCCCAGCATGCTATGGGAACGCTGTCCGGAGTACAGCGGGCTTGCTACAACCAGCCAGAATGCAAATCGCCTCCTGCAATGATGACCCTAGTGTGCGACGTGTGAAAGTTACGAATTCATCCGGTACATCTGGTCAAGTGCACATGGGCGCCGGTGACCGGACTCTCTTGCTTTCCCAGGGATGCAACTGCGTCCAGATACCTTACTTCGGGCTGAGAGACGATCATAACGTGTTCTTCTTCATCGGGCGAAAAAGGAAGACGGATCACCGTTGCTAGTGTTCAGATGAGATCTGTCGACTTTGAGTGGATGCAGGGGGATTAGCGCCGTTGTGCTTGAGTGGATGAACTGTGAAGAGGGAGATATGACAGCTCCAGGGCAGTTCTCAGACCGCTAGATAGACCATCAGAGTTTCCGCCCTTGGAGGGAGGAGATACGCTAGTCTCCTCTGTGGATGTATGTCTACGCCATCGTACCATGAGGCTGTAGCAATCGACTTCACCTGGGGCTCGTACATCCATACCTGCAGGGTCGATCTGTGGATGGGTTGAGGGGCGGATAGCCTGTGAGATGATTAAGTCTGATGCTCCAGGAATCCTGGCAAGAAGACCAGGGAACGGCGACAGGGATGAAATGGCTGGCTGTGCCAGTTCATCTCTAGTTTATCAACAGAGTGACGTTGGCCAAATGGAATGAAAGGGGCGGGAGTCTCCAGGTGGACCGCTTATAACTGTACAACATTCTTCGGAAGATTGGATTGGCAGGAATTCGCCACTGTCTTGTGGCCGATAAACCCAATCAATTAAGATTTGAATAGCGACCTGACTATTCGAAGAGGATTCTGGATGGAAGGTTAACTCGCGGGGGGGTCCTGCTAGACCATCGGCGGTAAACCCATCAATCGATGGTAAGTTACGGCGTGACGATAAGGACATTTCACATCCAAGTTTCTCAAGACAAGAGATGAGCACTACCTTGATCATTACCGCCATGATACCTTTAAGCGATGACTCCAAGTGCCTGTCGCCAGCCTGACTAACCGTTTAATATGCCAAGTCGAACACGCACGGCATTACTCATCGTGTTTCACAATTACCCCATACGGTAACCAGATAGGGTCTAATATCAGGGTCCTGCCAAGCTCCCAGTCCTCCTCCTGTACGAAATAGAAAGCTACATGGTACACCTAGGCTACTAATTATAACCACGGGAGAATGTCCCCCTCCACTCACTCCCCCTTCGGACGAGTCAGCACATCGATTCCACGGACGCTTTACATCGCCCAACTCCAGGGCCAGGACGAGGATCGAAACTCTACTCCGTACCCAACCTGTTCCTGCAAGCTGCTGTTGGACGTGCATGCAGCCTTCAAAAGAGTCGGAGTCTGGAGAGCCCAGAGAGAGAGGGAGAGAGAGTGAGTGAGAGTAAGAGAGTGGATATGTAGTATGGTATTTCGACCCCCGTATCGTCATGGTACAGTTGGACTGGCATCCCATTAATGGACGCAACGATCCGATACTTTGTTACCATAGCACCTATCTGCCTACAGGACCAAGACAATCAGTTATTCATAGGAGTGCCAGCCTGGAGGATGATTCGTCATGACGCGATTATTGAATTCTCTTCACAGCCTTGCATTGGGGCCCCATGTATTATTGGTTTCGAGGCTTGAGCACCAGGCCCTCAGAATGGCTCAGTCTTCAAACATCATGAGGTGGAGAAAATAGAAGGGCCAAGGGGAACCATATCAAGGACCAGACTCCTTGCCCTCGGATTCATCATATGAGCATCATTGCTCTTGTCCCAATTGACCCTAATCGCAGAACGAGATTTCATTCTGGGCGAGTCCGTGGTTCGGATCGCTCGAATTCCGACGGGGAACTGCGTATCGTAACGGCCAGATACCGGAAATACTTACATACCCCGTACTTACCTCCTGCGATACATACCGTCCTGGGCGGGACAGCCCAAGCGCAAGCAAGCCAGACGGTGTGTACCTCCTTCCTCCATGCGTGGACGGGAGTACATCATCAGCCATAAATCTAGACGGGCAGGCAGATGGGAAAAATAAAGGAAGCAGAAAAAGAAAACCTAAGCGATGGCCAGCTCGGATAAGATTACCTGAAAATTGAAGCTGCCGATTTTCTCTTCCATCTTAAACGTGGTAGGGTTCCCAATTCCCTCTTCATCCCCATCCCCATCCCCATCCATCCCCATCGGCGACACTGCCCCCCTAGTTGGTGATCGTTGTTATTCCCTCCATCGCTCAGGCCCAGCCTCACGGGGTCACTTCAGTCGAAAGGATTCTCACATCGATCTGAGGGAGCAGAGAAGCTAGCCGACGAACGAAACAAGGCCGGTGGAGGGCTTGTATGTAATGAGGAGGTATAATCGACGGGCCATCTGGAAGTATTATTGAAACCGGTCAGTTCGCAGCGCTGCCCCATTCGGCCCTGCTCGTCATCCTCTCGCTGGCGCTCTTCTTATCCATCCCCATCCATCTTGCGGCTCCTTTTTCCCTTTCCCCTGCGCTGCTCTGCTCGGGCTCGTTTCTTGCTCTTGCTCCTTTCTCTCGTTGATCTTTGCACATTCGTTTTCTGTCTGCTTCCCATTGTTCCCTTCGCTCCAGCGCTTCTAGCATATAAAGAACTAGAAAAGAAGAAAGCACATCCAAGCCCCCCCTCCCATCGCTGTGCCAGCTCTCCCACCTGCCCCTCGTTCAACCTTCGATCGTTTCTCCGCCATACTTCAAATTTACGCCGGAATTCTGCCCGTCCGTCGATCAACCGCCGTGCCCGTTCTTTTTTACTTCCCAGCATTGGCTAACCTTCAGTCCCTAGTCCGCCGTGCGTCGTCGAGAGTGCCCGGTTTAGCTTTTCGGAGACCGTCTCATCCCGAGCTTCGTCGATAACTGCCGTATTCGCTCGACGTGGTCGCTTGCCTATCCTCTGCCTTCTTGCACCGCCATAATCCCAAGCCTCCCTTTCTCGCCGCCCTCTCTTCTCTCCGCAACAGCGACCGGACGTTTCAATGCTACTGGAGAAAGCCCGCCCGCATATGGTTTAATCTCTCTGGGAGTGCATTCGTTGTATATGGAGGAGCTGGTCTCCCCAACGCCCGTTTGAGCGATAGTATACTATCCAGTCTTCCGCAGCTGGGGGAGATGTACACTCCTCTAGGGCTCTTTTTTTGCGTGGACCTATAGCCAGCCTTGGCTATCCTTGAACATGTCTTCGTCCTCCCCCGAGATCGCAGACCCTCGCCCTGATGACGAACATACCCATTTGTCCCATTCCGCCAGCTACAACCATCTTCCAGATTTGTTGGCCTCCGAAACGGCCCGACCTGGTCTGCGGAGAACATTTTCGGATTTGAACCATCCCATACAGACCGAGTCGCCGTCAAAGGAGGATGTGGCTGCAGGCAAAGACATCTTGCGACGGACCTCCCTTCGGTCCAAGAACAAACCTACTATCGCTGTATCTCGTTTTACTGTCTCTACTGACGATTTGTCGGATACAACCGGCTCGGAGTCCTCTGTGCCTCCTACCAAGGTTCCGGAAACAAGGGCACCCTCGCCCGTTGCTCGTCCCTCCAAGGCCCGTTCGATGTCCGGGAGACTGGTCAGTTTGGCTCGGAAACCATGGACATCAAGCTCTCCTCCTCCCGGGAAAAGCTCCCGGCTCCGTGCTCTGCGTACAGAGGAACAAACCCTTAATCCACCGATAACACCATCGAAGACCGGCGGCCAGACAGACCTGGGGACAGAAGCAGAGTCTACTGTCCCAGCCCGCAGGCGAACAATCCTCCAAAAACGGCCACGGCGCCCGATGGTCGCGGTAGTGACTCAAAGTCGAGCAGATAGTCCGAGCACTCCCAGTAGTTCTTCTCCTCAGTCGCTGGTGGCTAAGAATTCCCTGGAAAAGCTCACCGCAACCCTCAACGTGTCGACGCCGGTCCTCCCCCCAGTGCCCAAAGCACCCGCAACTGCGAACCTCGCCGGAAGTATGGACATACCGCGGAAGAAGGATGAGCTCTGGGGCGTTTTCCGGACCCTTGAGGCCGATTTCCAGAAGTGAGTTCTGAACGATTGAAACAGATGTGAGCTAGTTAACTTATCCCCGCTCAGGTTCCAGGCCAAGTCAAGCGCTTTGAAAGCCAACGTTATCCGCTCATCACTTCTGCCATTCCTGACTCGAAATTCGTCACATCCGTCGTGTAGAAACTTGCGGCCCGAGGATCTAGATCGCCGGGTAAATATCCTCAACAAGTGGTGGACAGGATTGCTAGAAATGCTCAACGGCAAGAACAACCAGTCCATATCTGGGACGGATCGACCGGTTTACTTGGAAGCAGTCGTTGGCATTATGACTCGACCTGAATGGCGGATTCCTTTTCCGCTACCTCCGTCGAGTGGCAGTTTTCCAAAGCCTCTTAAGCATGCATCGACTTCAATCTCGGAGAGCTCAGAAGGCTCATCGGGGTCCGATTTTCTCCTTGAGTCGATCCATCACAACATAAGGAATATCTTCACGCAGAACCTATTGGCTCAGATGTCTTTTGTGGTTGAAAGAATGTCCATGAGACATGCGCCCGCCAGCTTAGTGGCATTTTGCGGCAAGGCCTGTGCATACGCGTTCTTCTTCTGCCCGGGAGTGGCAGATATCCTCGTGCGGCTATGGAATACACCCCCCACCATCTTTCGGCGGGTGCTCACCCAGTCAAATCCCGACAAGGGTAACGGTGCGAGAGCGTTGACACAGGAGCTTGCCCAGAACTTTCCAGCGGCCTTGCGGACGCTGGCTTTCCACGCTCATACAGCTCTAGTGCGATATCTTCGTCAAAAGCCCGATGTGCCCCTGAGCACTGCTCAGATCCCATGGCAGAGCCCGTGGGTTTCGCGATGGAGCGGCCGGGATACGGACCTCTTTTTCGTATTCGTCAAGTACATCCACGTTCTATACGCCGACGCTCTGCCGGCTGAGCTCGAGAGAACGAAGCGGATTTTGGCACCAGGCCTGCTTCCCATCCATTCGCAACTTCTCGTTGTTTTAGAGGATACGCTTTACAAGCAATCGGTCCCACAGATGCCGGAAAGCACCCATACGGCGGCTGCGGTCACATTTGATGATTTTATTGAAGGAACGGATGCAGCCGTTTCAGCACTTCCATTGGGAGCAGCGAATAGCCATCGTTTGATGGCCGAGAATCGCTTGATCATCCTGCTCCGGGATTTTCTGTCTGAATCGTCCCTCGAGCCAAATCACGCAAGATTACTATATGCGGAGTCTTTCTGTACCATTATGAGAGCAGCTGCGGAGAAAACATCGCTGTTCGATCATAATGCCTGCTTTCTTCTGTGTGACTTTGTAGAAGAAGTCATTCCTATCATAACACGCTATTCCCACTCCCTCGGGTCTGACTTGTTTGACTGGAAATTCTGGCTGGAAGTTTGCCGCCAGATGATGCAAAGCCACAATTCTCTCACCGAAGTCAGGGTGTTCTCCTTCCTCTTTGGCATCTGGAGCACCTGGATCGCATCGGAAGAGAGAAAAGCAGACCTTTGCCTGGGCTTCCTCCTAGACGAATCGATCTTCTACCATTACTTCAGTCACTGGAGTCCCATGGTTCGTGCTTATTTCCACCGTCTGCTGTGCTGGAGACTGGGGAGGTTCAGTGATGAGCCCACATCTCTTGACACCACGATATATGAGACCCTATGGGGCCGACTACAGCGTTCCTGGAAATACTACCTTGCCTTCCAGGCTAAGGCGGAAGAAGAGCTCACCACGCCACTGTCTTCTGCACCCTGTACGCCAGCCCCCGGGCGAAGGATCATCATTATCCGGTGTGATAATCAGCTGTCGCCGTCGAGCTTTTTTGTGTCCTTTGACCGCGTCGTCCCTCCGGCACCGCCGGAGAAAGCATCCGCCCTCTCAAGTAGCAACATTTCCCTGAAAACGGAATCATCCGAGGTTCAACCCCCACCTAAACGAAAGTGGAGTATCCTCAAAGCTATGTTCGGTGGCTCTTCTAGCGTGAAGTCCAACAGTGAGGCGTCGTCTTCTAGCAGCTCTGACGAGTCGGATTCTGCTAGCTCTGAGAATCTGACCTCGGCAGATAAATGTCTGGACAATCATTGGCGGCCCCAAAACCAATCTGGGGAACTCTGTCGGCCCAAGACTGCGCATCAGCCTTATTCGTTCAAGTTCTCGTTGGAGTGGATGGATCGACCCCAGTGGCCTAGCAAAAATAAGCGTCTCTACACTCCTTGTCTCCCCGTGGGGTCGCAGCTGCATCTGCAACTCCGGAAAACCCTGATCCAGCCGGATGATTGCGACACAGCATCGGAATACGTGTCGGCCGCAGAAGGAGACGACGATGATGTGAGCTTTGATCCTCAGGGGCCACCAGAATCAGACGAACACGAAGCCCGGACGGACGATAGCACGGAGTCGGAAAAGCCGTCCAGTGATCTTGATATTAGGCTTGCGATGAATGACAAATTTGCAGCCAGTAAATACGCAGGTAGGGCTCTTGCGGAATGGGCGCAAATTGTATCCGAATGCGACAGCTTCTTCGCCCGCAGACGCGATGAGGGCGTGCCCTGCGATCGCATGGTTGAAACACCAACGCTGGGAGTTGAGAGTTTCCGCAAGTAAGCAGTGCACTGGAAACCTGGAGAGAAGCCTGGATACATGTGGACAACCTCCATACTGATCTTGAGTCAGTCCTGATTTGCGTTGACGGGACCAATATCCCTTCGCATTCGGATCCAACCCCCAAGGCTTGAGTCGCTCGATGCACCCACCCCAACAACACCATTCTACTTATCCCGACCTCTATATAACCTCTCCCGCATCATCCCCCTCTCCATCCGAACATACCCGAACAATCAATAGAGCATGCAGAGGAAGCATTTTTGATTCCATAGTGCATAAAGAATACGACAACAAAGGCAAAATTGGGGTAATGCATATTTAATACCTCCTTCACCCTGTCTCCTTCTTTTCCTTCCACGACTTCCAAAACATGTACTGTATATACATCCTGGGTTGACTGACTGATACATAACACGGCGCATGGATCGGATGGGTTGAGGGTCTGGCTGTTTTCTTATCTTATCTCTTTTATTCTCTCTTCTTTTCTTTCCTCTTTCGCATTATCCAATCTACTATCTACATCTAGGCGGGGTCTGGTCTGGGTCTGTGTTTCTTTTTCTCCCTTTCTCTTTACTTCTTACTCTTTCTTCATCATTACTTTCCATTGTTGTGACTGCTAATCCTCTTTTCTATCTCATTCCATTTTTACTGGGGCTGTAGCTAGCTGCAATGCACTGTATGCAGCACACACAATGTAGGATATGGTGGTTGTGGTCGCATGGGCACGGAACGGAAAGGTCGAACTGGATTGGTTAATTTAATGACTGACGCATGGGTGTTTATCCTTCCTTATCTTTCAGAACCTACGGGTATGATTCAGTTGTTTACTTGTACGAAGGAGAAATGATAAGTGCCTATCATACAGAGTACGTGACATGACCGGCAACTAGACTCGATCACCTGACCTGCGTGAGCAATGCAATGCAACATCCTCATTTTGATCATGGGATAAGTGTTTTCAGAAAATAATGACGCTGTCATTGACTGCTAAAAATTGATATACTCCTGATTCTCCATAATTCACAGCACGGTGCAGGCATAGCACCGAGAAAGACAAACCACCGATGTAGATACATAGACGAAGATAGGTAGATAGACAGTAGATGATAGCGAAGAAGAAGAAGATGAAGAGGAAGGAGAAGAGAAGCCTGGATCATGTGCTCTGGATGACTAGGTACCAGAGCGGAGGAGCCGAGAGGCATGGCGTGATGAGAATGCATGATGACGATAGAAAGGAAGAGAAGAGGGCTAACCAGGGCCCATCTATCAAGGGACGATGTGTGCCGATCAAGGGAATCTTTTGGGCGAGTCAAAATACACAGGAGATGAGAAATGGGAGACGGAGAGGTGTACTGTGCAGTGGGGGAGAATGATGTATATAGCAGGCGCGGAGTGCACGACAAGGGTTGGTCGTCGATATAGTGGTGGAAAGTCCAGGAAGTAACTGGACTGAAGCGATAGTCATATAGGGAAGAAAAGATTGAAAGGTATTAGATGTCGCGCATTGCGACGGAGAGCTCAGGATTTATGTATGAGGCGAGTGCCCGCGTCGCTAATGATATTGGAGACCCGGTCGATCCACTCCTGGGTCAAAGTCCAATTGCCAGAATCAATACAATCTCGGATAGCAGGGAAGAGCGTGGGATCATAGCCGGACCAGAGCTCAGGGCCGAAGATAACGTGCTTGAACTGTGTGCGGTTCGGAACCTGTTTAGATGCGGTTAGATTTGGCATACCTAGGAAAGATAGGAAGTTACTTACACCGCCATCTGGCCTGTCGTCTAGAAGATGGGTTTCGAAATGGGCCATCCGCGTATTATGGGACAGCCGCTGAACAGCAATAACGTTGTTTTCAAAACCGCCAGCGCCCCAGACAGCATCATGCCATATCTGGGCCCACTTCTGGAATTGTGCCGCGTCGTCCTTGAGCTTCGCTGCTGCTTCGTACATGGGCTTGAAGGTCACCGATACATCCCGAGCAGCGTTTTCAGAAGCACTATTAGCAATCGGGACATTTCTTGACTTGGCATAATTCTCAATGTCAGTAACATAGCCACCAACGTGGTCCGCATATGCTTCCAGGTCGAATGGCAGGATGGGACTGTCGGCAAGCTGGAGAATTAGCAAGCCCCAGAACTGCCCTAAGGCCTTGTGGTACTGGAAGTCAGGGTCCCCGAATTTGACCATCCAGTCCCAGTTCTCATAGCAGCTGTGGTACGGAAACGGCTCGCCAATAAACCCGAAATCCACACTGGAAGTTCCAGCGATATCCTGGAAAGCCACGTAATCGCTGCCAGAACCCAAGGGCCCAAGACGCTTCTTCTTTTTCTCCCAAAGATCTTTCAGCGATTCATTGCTGATAGGGTCCGAGATCCGGCCTAGGATCTGCATGATGACGCCTTCAAATAAGGGGCTTCCCGCGGCCTCAAATTCTTTCCCGCTAACACCGACATCGACGTTAATGTAGGCGTACGCATTTTCACGAAGGGCTTGCAATTCCTTCTCGACGTGCTCCGTCGAGCCAACAAGATTGTACTCCTCTGCATCCCAGCTGATAAACTCGATGGTGCGCAGTGGACGCCAACCGAATGAAAGCAATTCCCCAAAGACTCGGGCAAGTTCTAGAAAAACAGCCGTGCCACTGCCCGGATCCGCGCTTCCTAAACACCATGAGTCGCGGTGATTACCGACAATGATTTTCTTCTCCGGCTGTTCCAGCCCAATAATCCTCCCAACGACGTTGTAAATGGGCTGTCTTTCTTCCTCATCTTGGATGTTCACGAGGTTGATAGTAGGGGACGATGCGTCTCCGGTCCACCATTGACCCACGTCTGGGACACCGCCAACCCATTTGGCCGGCACCTTCAAGCCGTGACCCTTGAGCACCTGCAAAAGCCTTTGAGCATCACGCCAGGCGAGAGGGATGCTAGGAATACTTGTCAAGCCCAGGCTCTCCTCCGGCTTGAGCCTCTTCTTCTCGTCTGGTGTTGACGCGAAACCTGGTGAAAGGACATCTCCAACGACCCACGACATCAAACTGACGGCGCCCCTTTGTGTCCCATCTGCTGGCATATAGCGTCCTTCTGGGAAGGCAGGGCCTCGAACAAATCCATCCTCGGCCGGATCGGAGTATATTATGCAACCAGCTGCACCAGCCAGTTCTGCGGCTTTGACCTTCAGGGCCCGATCGGTTTCTGTTCCATAATAGCGAACCAGCGCTATGGAGCCGCTCAGGTTGATTCCCTGGTCTGCGAGATATTGGAAATCTTCTCGAGAGCCGTAATTTGCGTACACGAGGTGCCCGGTGACATTGCCAGACTTCGAATGACCGTGAAATACCGGAGTCTGCTCATTATCCTCCTCCAAGGCAGCCTCCCAAGCCAAGTCGGGAGGATCAACAATCGCCACCTTTCGACCATCTTGCCGGGGGTAGTTCAAGTACACCTGAAACTCTTCCATCTCAACCTCATCGAAATTTGCCTTCTTGAACTCCGATGCGACCCATTCCGCCAAAACGAAACTGCCTTCCGTGCCAGCAATATGGGGATACGCGGTCAACTTCCTCAGGTTCTCCGCGATGCTGGTTTCATTGATGTGTCCCTGCACGAAATTCTCCACGGATGCCGCGCTATAAGACTGTCCCATAACGAACCGGTTATTCATGTTGAAGATGTCCGAGATGAAAAAGACATAGACTATGGTGACGACCAGCAATAACCCAAAGACACGCAGCAAGATCATGCAGCCGTTGTGCTTCAAGCCTGATCGAGCTTCGCCTAGGTGGACGGTAAACCGGAAACTGGGCAACGTAGGTAGGTAACGACGTAAGGGTAGGTTGAACGAAGACAGTGTACGGGTCAGGTCGTTAAATCGCTTCGAAAATCGTGACCGTAGGCGAGAACGTTGAGATGATGATTGCTGGCCGGCATCCTCCACGTCCATCTGATCCAGTTCCCGCTGCAACTCCTCGAGCGAGCCCCTATCCGAGCCGGACCCCGACTCGAGGTCATCGAGGCTATTCCGGGCGGACTCGACGGTGGGAGGTCGATACCCATGGTGTCGAGTTTCTGCGCGGCCACCGGTATTCGGGCCGCGCTGAAGTAGGCCTTGTCTTTCGGCGTTGTCGCTCACTTCATCGGAAGAATCGAGATGGGATCGGGAAGAACCCGGACGAGCGCCGATAGCCTCTTCATAAGATGGGATTGGAAGGGATTCGTATTCGAACTTATCGTCGTTCCCCATGGCGGGAGATATGGGGCTCCCGGGAGCCGTGCGAGTTGGGTAGTATCACAGATACCGGGCTAAGCGGGATCATGATCTGGATGGGAAAGGAGTGACAACAAGTGCAGCCATGCTCCCGAATCGGAGGGGCGGGAACGAACGACAGGGAACGTCGAAGAAGAGAGGGGGAAGGGCACGGAGAGGGGGTGTGCGAAAGGGGGGGGGAAGGGAATACTAAGAGGAAGGGAACGGGGGGTTCGTTAGCAGTAGATCGCAGCGTCCGATCACAGCGAGGCAGTTCGTTGTAGCCAGAACTCACTTGGTTCCCCGGACCGTCCGTCAGGTCGAAGTCAGTGACTGAGGCTACGCGTGGCGCAGTCGAGGACTGGGCGACCCACGGCTTGGCTTCCGCAGGCAGAAGGGTTCTGGATCAGACTTCTCCCGACCGATAAAGAATCATCCATACTTCCTGGGTCCAAAGTCGTCCACATGCCGGTCTAAACATGCCGCTGACAACCGCTGATAGCTATGTTTTGGTCGATTGCAACTGCTGATGGCGGAAAGAGGTAGGAGAAGATGGAGGGATGAAAGACGATGCTAGAAGAGAGAAGAAAGGAAGAAGGGACTTTGCACGGAGTAACTGGAGATGCCATACATTTTCTGACCCTGACCATACCGTACTATATACACGGCATGCGTGCATTTCAACGTTGAAAGAGCCAAGTTCTGAGAATATGTCTCGATTGGCTGCCCATCTCTCGAGTCAAGTTACTAGTCAACCAAATCTGCACTTTTGCTTAATCAGTTCTTGGTCCCCCCGGAATGCATTGCCCCGCGCCATGTGTGATGAGGGAGGGGTCCTATTATATCATGTTACCTACCGTAAGGCTCTATGCAGATTGAGACTGCCAAGTTCCAGCAGCATTGCTTGATCAAGTCGTTGTCAACCGCGCACATGGCCAGCCAGTCACATACCATTTCCACAATATCTGCAACACACGCAATCCAGAGACTAGCATCAACTGGAGAAATGCACAGCCCCAGTAGTGGTCTTCGACGTATCCGAGAACCTGCTAGCTTCTCCATTTCCGGACCGCATGGAGACCCCAACAACGACCACTCATTCGGAGCTTTAAGAATCCCATTCGGATTCCGTACTCAACACGAAACGTTCAAGCAAGAAGTGAAGTACGGTGGATCTTCCTCGCCACTGGCACCAGTAGGTTGTCGTTGACCACAAATGAGCGCCGCCGACCCATCTCGCGCGAGGGGCACGGCCAAAGATCGGTATTGATCTTCACTGGAGGATTCATCTTGGAGTCCTGACATTTTCCGCATCCGAACCCACTGGGGCCCTGACTAGGACTCCGAGTCGCGGCAAGATGGAGTCTTGTATACTGGCTGGACCCGAAAGCTCCACAAGATAAGATTGATTATTCCCTCAGTTTGTTTCACACCGTGGCCAGGTCACACCCGGGTGGATGTAGTGGGAGATTTGCTTGGGATTGGGTTTACTCTGGAGAGGCTTTCTTTCTAGACAGTTGCTTGCTTTTCGTTGTTTGCATCTGACGTCTACACATGTCGGAATGCCAAGCTGACATACTCAAGGCCTTCGGACAAACGCAACTGATTGCGAGTGCAGTCCGGGGATCGGCTGACAGCCTTGCCTTGGCCCTTGCTGGGGGCGTTGGTTTGTTAGCAGCATAATCACTGTCATATGGTGGGAGGGGAAAAGTGTGGAACAGGGAGGAGACGAGGGGCATGCGACACTTGACACCCACGGATCCAGGATTGTTAGACAACTTGTCCTGCGTGGTCCAATATGCAATTCGATTAAAGAATTCGCGTGAAGATACTCCGAGGCCACACGAAGTTTCCCTCGTAAACAGAGTTGTCATCATGAGCAATCAAGACTTCCGATGCAGGGGAGAGACAAAGGATACCAGGGAAACGCACCTCATTGTCGCGTCCAGTGCTTGGCTGAGCGGAAAGGGAACGGCCAACAGCAGGTTACATAATGTATCTGCAGTTCTGCTGCATCGTTGTAGTTTATTACTATTGTGCCAGTGCATCTAGATGACAGTGGGTGGTGAGGGTGGGAGACCTATATCGGCGGATGTTGTGATCACGGTGGGAGGTAGATAGTATACAGTGTGGCCCGAAGGCAAGCCCACAAGAGTCGGTGAAACGGAAAGCCAAGGGCGAAGAATCATCCACCCGAAGCCAGCAGCAGTCGGTAAGACCAAAAGGAGCCAGGTTGTGCAATGATGCGTTGGGTGGAAGAGCTGTGGTTGGAGCCAGCCGTATCCTGTTCTCCCGTTTTCGGGACATAGGATGAAGAGTACGGCGTATACCAGATCCTGGACACCTTCAGATTTTCTCCCTTCCCAACAATTGTGGAAATTAGGAGGTGGATCTTCTTTGGAGACCATCCAGTGAGTCTCCCCATCCGCGATTTCAGCCCCTTTCGATCGCCGGGCGCTGAAAGGAAGAGGGGATCGTGAAAATTCCTGTTGGACTTGCACGCCGCATCTGTGTCTTCCGCGAGCATCTTCAGATCACAACTACTGTAGATCCGCGGCGTGGCTTTGGGGGAAGGGAAGAGCACCGGTGCCGACAACCTCAGGCACCCAGGGCAGGTCAGGGCGCCCACCAGCTACGGCCAACCACAGCTTGAAGGGAGGACCAGACGGCCCCACCAGGCCACGCACTAAGCAGCCACTAGCTGATACTGCATAGGAACGGGGGGACTGACCCAGTCGTTTTTTTTTGCCTCCGGCCGGTGGAAAGTACCACCTACCTAGGAAACCGTTCGCCCGCTCAGGGAACTCGCAGCCTACTGTATATCGCGTGTGTGCTTTCACTACTTATACTCCCCTTTCACCTGCTCCGGAGCTCTCCTTTTCTTCTCATCTGTATTCTTCTTTCTCTCCTCCATCACTCTCTTGAAATTCCCCCACCTCTTCCCCTCCGTCATAGCTCTCTTTTTTTTTTGAGTGCATCATACCTTGACTTTACTGTCCCACTTTCCTCTAATAATACTTACCCCTCCTATTCACATTATAACCATGTCTGCCCGTCCCCAGAACATCGGTATCAAGGCCATTGAGGTCTACTTCCCTCGTCAGGTACGCCTTCGGCTTCCATCCACTCTTAGCTGCTTCCCACCTAGAGCGGTATACTAACTGTCCATACAGTGTGTCGACCAGGCTGAACTCGAGAAGTTCGATGGCGTGAGTGAGGGTAAATACACAATTGGTCTCGGCCAGACCAAGATGAGCTTCTGTGATGACCGTGAAGGTATGCAAAGCCTGAGACATAGCTTCTAGGGTGGGGGGACAATACTGATGTTGAACTGCCCACAGACATCTACTCCGTTGCTCTGACCACCTTTTCCTCCCTCCTGCGCAAGTACAACATTGACCCCAACTCCATTGGTCGCCTGGAGGTCGGTACCGAGACCCTGCTGGACAAGTCCAAGTCCGTCAAGTCCGTCCTGATGCAGCTCTTGGCTCCTCACGGAAACACCAACGTCGAGGGTGTCGACAACGTCAATGCCTGCTATGGTGGCACCAACGCTGTCTTCAACAGCATCAACTGGCTCGAATCCTCTGCTTGGGATGGCAGGGATGCCGTTGTGGTGTGCGGTGACATTGCCCTGTACGCCGAGGGAGCTGCTCGCCCCACTGGCGGTGCTGGCTGCGTGGCCCTCCTGATCGGTCCTGACGCTCCCATCGTGTTCGAGCCTGGTCTTCGTGCTTCCTACGTCACTCATGCTTACGACTTCTTCAAGCCCGACCTGACCAGCGAGTACCCGGTCGTGGACGGTCACTTCTCCCTGAGATGCTACACTGAGGCCGTCGATGCCTGCTACAAGGCCTACAACGCTCGCGAGAAGACCCTGAAGGAGAAGACCCAGAACGGTACCAACGGTACCGCCCAGGACGAGACCAAGACTGGCTTGGATCGCTTTGACTACCTCTGCTACCACGCCCCTACCTGCAAGTTGGTGCAGAAGTCCTTCGCTCGTATGCTCTACAACGACTACCTCACCAGCCCCACTCACCCTGCTTTCGCTGAAGTTGCTCCTGAGCTCCGTGACTTGGATTACGCTACCTCTCTCACCGACAAGAATGTGGAGAAGACCTTCATGGGCCTGACCAAGAAGCGCTTTGCTGAGCGTGTGAAGCCTGCTCTTGAAGTTGCCACTCAGTGCGGTAACATGTACACTGCCACTGTCTGGGCTGGTCTGGCTAGCTTGATCTCCCACGTCACCTTTGACCCCAGCCAGCCCAAGCGTATCGGTCTCTTCTCGTACGGCAGTGGTCTTGCCAGCTCCCTGCTTAGTGTGAAGATCACCGGAGACGTCTCCAACATTGTGGAGAAGCTTAACCTCAAGGACCGTCTTAGCGCCAGAACCGTCCTGCCTCCCCAGGCCTATGTCGATGTAAGAACCCTGATGTCTCCTATTGCTTCGCCAAAACAATTTGCTGACATGGACCTGCAGATGTGTGCCCTCCGCGAGCACGCTCACCTGAAGAAGAACTTCAAGCCTACTGGCAACCCGGAGACGCTCTTCCCCGGCACATACTACCTTACTGAGGTGGATGACATGTTCCGCCGCAAGTACGACGTCAAGGCATGAATGATGACGAGCACATGATGGACTTGCTTTCGACCTTACTTCTTTGGACATGACCAGTTGCTTAGACGGTTTTTACTAGATTCCCTTCAGCATGCGTGTTGTTTATGTGTTGTTCCGCCTTAATAGAGCTCGGATGCAGCGGGATGCTCCTCCGGGTTTCCGGGTCTGATTTACCTCTGCTCCTTTTCTTGGGTTTTAATGTTTCATATCTTGTTCATTTGTCCTCCCAGTGAGGCAACCTTCTCTTGTCCAGACGGGGGCTGGAACGCAGTTATATAAGGCGACGACGAATAGTTTCCGACTCGACTTTTAAGGACAATGATAATAATATAGATAATCAAGATACTTGACTTGAACGTGACTTTTCTTTTCTTCTAGACCAGTCGCAGCATGACGGGTCATGTGACATGGGGTAAAAGAGTGGCCCGTTCTTCCCTGTGCCCGAACCTGTTGCAAGTAAATACTCCGCACAAGGTTGGTTTCCCTGCCCCGAGCGCCTAACAAGAAAACGATCGAACTGCTGCTAAGTCCAGGAACCCTTTGACCAGAGTGTAGCGCGGTCCTGGCCAAGAATAGTAGCAACTCGAGGTATGAGGCCGGGGCTATTGTTTTACTTCCCGCCGACTCTGTCGTCCTTCCTAGGGACCCACGGCATGTCAATCTCATCACATCATAAGCACTCAACTTTGACTCGCAGGGATGTGATTCGTCCAATTCACGAAGCATCAGCACGCTGCAGGTTGTCAACAGGGAAGAGCCACTAAGGCGTCCTGGCGCCGGCCAGGGTCGTGGCCGGCGCGTACTGTGACGACCTCTCGGCCTCTGATTTATCGACATGCCCCCGTCAAGTATATTCTTAGAATCTCTTTGGATTTGAAACTATCGCATCAGTCGATTGCAACCCACAGACATTGGCCGCACCAGCCAATGCCCATCGACCTGGCTGCGGCTCCCCCAGACCTTGCTATCAACCCTCGGCGCCTAACACCGCAACGATCCTCTCAAGCACCACGCGCCGTGGTGGTCTACCAGTCGCTCGTGTTTTATTTTTTCCTCAAACATCTGCTTGCCGCCGACTAATAGACATTCCGGGCTTGACGCTCTTGCGGGAACCCGTCGAACTAGGCACAATGGCCCAGAATAGACGAAACGATCATGTTGCCGAATATAGATCCTGTGCAGATTTGGACGAACCAAAGCCTGAACAGACTACCGACAACCTGGCTCAGATCTGAAGAACCGACGAAGATGTCAAATATAGCAACATTTTGACGCGCGACAGTTGATGAAACACTTTCGCTTGCCCTATGGTCGTTTGCTCTGCACATCCTCCAAGCAGATGTCGGCAGTCCCTGGGTCTGTGACCTTACCACTTCCCTCATGGATACCTAGAAGAGCTAGCGACTGGTGGTCGCAATGGGGTCTTCTATGTTTCATGTCGCCTGCAGCCATTCGTTTGATCCTGTATCTTTTTTTGGATCAAGGGAATAGGCCCCAGATCGAAGAGCATTTAATATCCAACCGTTTTCCATCTGAATGAGCTCAGTGTGGTCGTTCACAAAGACAAGTCG
The DNA here is from genome assembly GCF_003184845.1 of Aspergillus ibericus CBS 121593. Classification (NCBI taxonomy): domain Eukaryota; kingdom Fungi; phylum Ascomycota; class Eurotiomycetes; order Eurotiales; family Aspergillaceae; genus Aspergillus; species Aspergillus ibericus. Next base: position 65,642 of record NW_020292114.1, read on the forward strand.
AGCTTGACAGCCTTACATCTCTTTCTTTTTCATTTCTTCGTCCTATACTATATTCCTGTGTGGGAAGCTGGACCTTCCTTTGAACCATCTGCCGGCAGCTTATTCCATCTATATCGTCTCAAACCTACATTGGCCTGAGACCAGCAACATGTCCGTGGAATTCTCCTACTATCGACCCTCCACGCCCCCTGCAATGCACCTGCAAGAATACGTCGGAACGGGGCATAGCCGCAATGCTTCTGATTCCTCCGTTTACTCCAACAACTCATCGCCCTGGTCTGCCGTTACATCGGCCACCAGTCCAATTGTTGATTCTCCACCGCAGCATCACCATGGGCCTGCTCTGCTTCCGAAGATTCGGCCACAAGACGTTGTGATTGAGCCTCCACCCACCAGTGGGGCTCATCGTCAGCGGCGGGTGCTATCAAATACCCGGAATCCTCCCGGTTTCCTGCCCTTTTCTTCCAACCGCCGGTCGAGCCATCGCAGTGTTGTCGAGGCCCCTGGCTGTGTTCCTCTGGTATCCCCGGTGGGGCCCTCGCCGACATACGCTGCGCGCAATGGTTCGGCATTGTCGTCTCCCGTGAGCGTCACCCCGTTACAAAAGCGCAAGGCGACTAGCGGACATTCTCGATCCGTATCTGCACCCAACGTGGAGGACTCCAGACCGGGCCGGGGCAGCTACCCAGCGTATCGGCAGGTCCTCCGATACGCGTCTCACCCTCAGAGCTCTCCCACCACACCAGCTACGCCGGTCACACCTAATATCATAGTGTATCCTCCCCATGCCCAGCACTCGCCCGTTGAGCCATGCTACCCCAGAGTGTGGCCTCCAGTCCAGGTCCCGCTGATGCTCCCCGGCTCACCATACGGCTATGTGCGAGCCTCAAGCGCCCAGTGCTCTCCCGTCGGGGTTGTCCACCAGACCGAGGGGCCGCAGCAGTCGACCACGTTGCTTTCGTATTTGACTGCTCCGACGCAAGCAATCAACCTCGTTCGCAATGTCAACGTGATTCCGACGCGGGGCATGCACGAGTTCTTTTGGTGGGACATTCGAAACTTGCGCAGTTGGACCTCGTTTTCTCTGGCCACATTCAACTCTATCAGTGGCCTTCCCAAGCTCCTCAAGACGGCAATTCCTTCGCACCTCACTCCTTTCACCATTCTTCCAAGCTCCTATCTAGCTCCAGATAGCGAGCCAGCCCTGGTAAGCGTCATCCGAGACATCTATGCGCCTCGGATCAATGCGGCCTTGGCGGTATCCCAGGGCCCGGAGCACTTGACCCTATACGATGTCCCCATTCCACGCGCGGCTCCCAACAAGCACTACGGTGGGCCACACTTTCTTGCCAATTACGCGTCGGACACGGAACGGACAAGCTCAGGCCTGCCACGAGGACGGCTCGTTGGGATCGTCAAGACGTTCGACCGCTGGAACACGGGGATGCGTAATGAAGCACCTCACCGCAGGGTAGAATATCTCAACGGCCTGGCTCATTTGCAGCGGTGCATGCGCGAGCATTCCTGCCGATATGGCTTCATCCTTACGGAAATCGAGCTCGTCTGTGTGCGGGCGGGTTGTGACGAGGGCGATGATGTCCCCTACTTTGGTTTCTTGGAACTGTCTGCCCCAATCCCAACGAAAATCGCGGTCAGCCAGCACGGCCACGACTCAGGACCGTATTCCGGCGCTTATGGTTATCCGCACTCACCCACGCCATCCACCGACAGTTCCCTGGCAAGCCAATCTCCCGTGCTGGATAGTTATCCCATGCTGGGATCGGATGAACTGGATGTGCCCATGACCGCCAGCCTGGCTTTGTACTTTTTGCTGATGTTGTCGAAATCGGTGCCCTTGCCGGCGCAACCGTCCGCCCATCTCAACGTGGGAGGACCCGGTGCGTTGACCCGGCAGCGCATCCTGCCCGAGGGGAAGGACAAATGGATCCCCGAGCCTCAGATTGGAGAGCGCCGTGATGCCAAGCGAGTGCGAGGCTGGGTGTGGCCGCAAGATGCCTGGCATCGCCGGGAGGGGGGCGGCGCTCCTCGTTCGCGGGCGATGACTGCAGAACCCCGACCGAAAAAGTGGCACAAATGATTTTCTCAGCGGAGACTGGACTCTCCTTGTTAATTTCTGTTTCATCGTTGTTGTATAGCTTTGTCTGATATAGTAATGTAATGTATTCTCGGGACACTCCGATATACTTCTCACGCAGGCATAGTTATCTTGCAGCGGAAACTGAGACCCTCGAATCCCATTATCCCAGATCTGTACATGTCTACAACTATGGCGCAGCAAGCAGCAAGTGACCCAGCAGCCCAGACAAACTCCCCTCCCCACCGACCACCAAGTCCCCAATAACATCCACAGCCACCAACAACGACAGAATACTATGTATAAAAACAGATCAACATTTACAACCACCCCCAAGGTCCCCACTCCACCATAAACCCTTCCTTCACACCTCTCATCGACCATAATCCCGACTTTCCCTTTTCAGCGACAAGGACCTTGGGATCCAAGTACCCTGGAAGTAAGCCCCAGCAATAAGTAACCCGAACCCACTACCAAGACAACGAACATAATACCCAAAGCCCATACCACAATACAGGATTGCAAATTACCTCTACCATCATTCCCTCACCACGAAGATTCAGCCAGACAATGGTCAACAAACCCACCACCACCACTACATCCTTCCCCAACATCCACGATGTAATCATCATCGGCGCCGGTCCCTGTGGCCTCGCCGTCGCCGCCAGACTACGCGAAGAAACGCCCTCGGCCATGTTCACCGACGACGAACACCAACGGTATCACTGGATCAATAAACATAGTGGGCGGATGGCGCTGGTGCAAGCGCACCGGGGGAAACTTAAGGGCGTGAAGGCGGAGAAGTGGCGGGGGTTTGATGCAAGGAGGGGGTCGTCTTCAACATCTTCTTCTTCTTCTTCTTCTTCTTCTTCTTCTTCTTCTTCTTCTTCTTCTTCTTCTTCGTACTCGTCTGCGTCTTCGCCGCCGTCGTTGGCGTCGTCGGTTTCATCAGAGCTGGAGGTTGGTGTGGAGGGAGGGGGTAATGAGACGGGTGGGATTTCCACGCTGGTGCTGGATAGTTCCGGAGAGAAGTGGATGGAGCGATGGAATCGGGCATTTCGAACGTTGGAGATTGAGCAGCTTCGCAGTCCGATGTTCTTTCATGTGGATCCGAGAGATCGGGATGGGATGTTGGCGTATACGCAGGAGGCGAGTCGGGAGGAGGATCTCTGGGAGATTTCGGGCTGTGTGGGGAAGGAGATGAGTAAACATAAGAAGAAGAAGATGAAGCAGCGGTCGAGGGCACAGTAAGTGGATTTATCTTTCCCTGTGGGGTGTTGTGTTGTGTTGTGGTGAGGGTGTATGGGCTGATGGGTATAGGGCTGTTGGAGAGGTGGAGATTGATGAACGAGATCGCAAGGATTACTTCTCGCCTTCGACGGGCCTGTTTGCGGATTATTGTGGGAGTATTGTGTCTCGGTATGGGCTGGACTCGCCGGGGATGATCAGGAAGTGTGAGGTGAATGATATATGCTACGATTATCATCCTGAGTGGTCGCCATCGGACAAGATCTTTACGGTTACGACGGCCGACGGGACACGGTTCTATAGTCGTGTGGTGGTGATGGCGATTGGGCCGGGGAGGACGAAGATCATGCCGTTCCAGCTGTCCGGGGATGAGGTGCACGGTGCTTGTCATAGCACTGAGATTGGCACGTTTCCCAGTCCGAATGTGAAGGCCAAGATCAAGCAGCGTCAGGAGACGAATGTGGTGGTGGTTGGAGGCGGGCTGTCGTCAGCGCAGGTCGTGGACATGGCCCTTCGCAAAGGAGTGACCAAAGTATGGTTTCTTTTGAGGTCGGATTTCAAAGGTAGGCAGCACAGCCCCCCAGCTGGTGTGACCCGAGAGTATGATGTGGGATGTATGCTGACCAGAAACCAGTCAAGCACTTCGATCTGGCATTAAACTGGATGGGTAAGTTCAAGAACTTCGAAAAGGCAACTTTTTGGTCCGCAGATACGGATGAAGAGCGCCTAGAAATGATCAAAGCCGCGCGCAACGGGGGCAGTATCACGCCACGATATCAGAAGATTCTGAAGAAACATGTGGCCTGTCACCGACTTTCTATACACCCACGGACCGTCATCTGCGGCCGAGAGTACTGCGCCTCCTCACGCACATGGCGTCTGACGACCGATCCTCCGATTCCCGATCTCCCTCGCATCGATTATATATACTTTGCAACGGGCATGCAGGCCGATGTAAACGAGCTTCCGCTGCTCCGGAGCATGAATCGGGATTATCCAATTGAAACGAAACAGGGGTTGCCTTGCATCACGGATGACCTGATGTGGCAATCCCAGGTGCCTCTCTTCTTAACGGGCCGGCTGGGGTCCCTTCGTCTGGGCCCGGGTGCCGCCAATCTCGAGGGAGCGAGGCTGGGAGCAGAGCGAATTGCGTGGGCCATGGAGGAGGTATTGGGTCGAAAAGGTTCAGAGGATACGGGGTCTGAACGATCCAAGCAATGTTTCTGCGGGTTGGGGAATCGATATGCTGAACTGGCTGACGTGGATGGGTGATACGAAAGGAGCATGACACTGCCCGCTATACCAGTAGGCTGTATACTCCAAAGAATACGATAGCTCATCATGAAGATATGCTGTGATGCTGCCTGTAAACTCTCTATACTGTAAGAGAGTTACATACAAGACAGGGAAAGCGTATATACTAACCAGGCTAGCGATACTAGTAATACAAAAACCGTACCCTATTACAATACACATGGCGAGGCAGACTCGGGAGTTGTTCACTTGCACTCACCTACAGTGCTGCCTGCTGCCACAATTTCTTCTTTGCCTCATCTCATCTCATCCCACGATGGCAACTGTGTTGCCTCCATCTGTCTCATTTCGCCGTCACCAGGGGTTTAAGCTTCCAAGCCTCACTCGAATTCGTCCACCTCAGCTGGCTAGCAAATTTGCCATCGTGATGCCCTCGGCAGAGTCTAGACGATCACCAGCCACGGCCGCAGTGTCCAACCCGGTCATCGTATGGAGTGCAGGTCACCATGAGATAATCGCCTCATCGATGACTGATGAGGCTCCAGTCAATTGAGACATGACGCCACAGGAGATAATCTGATTTCCAGAACCCTTCTGCCTCAGCCACTGAGGTGAACCCCGGATGAAGCAGCTGAATGGGGGAATTGTGGGAAGTGTGGCGCAAAGTGTGGCCGTGCATCACGGCGCATTTCTTCAGGATGAAGTCAAACGTGATGGTCGAGACGATGGAAATTCCGATCCCGGATACGCACTAGGCAATACGGAACGCAGCTATTAGCGGCAACGGCAACAACAACCCCCGATCAACCTGGTATTGACCGACTAATCACCGTTTGACTTCCGAACTAAACGAAGGAGGCGCAGCCGCCCGCTAAGATATTCACCTGCTGGAAACAACCTCACCCGGCGGCAACGTCCCAAGAACCACTTCGCTTGGTATTTCCCTCTGGAGTTGGGTATGCGACCCGACAACAGTCCATTCAGCGGCCAGGATGCACGAGTTGTCAGGTCGGCGCGCCTCGCTATGGTTGGGACGCGAGTGCAACTGGCCTGTGATTGGAGCCCTCCTCGTCCTGGTTCTCGTCCTCGAGGAGGAAAGATAAGAAGTGCAAGGGGATGGACAGGAGCTCCGTCGGCGCCTAGACTGTGCAATCTAACTTGCTTTGACAGAGTGGAGGTGTCATGTCGTCTATGACTTTAAGATAGAGAGCGCTTTGGGTATATACCCCCGCTCCTTAGTTGCAGCCATGGTCATGCCTCTCCACCCCCTTGGTCTAGGCCGCCGTTGATAGGACGACACAAGGAGGCTGTGCAGCGCGAGGTAATATGCTACCAAGCCGATGGGTCACTCACACACCTCATACTTCGGGGAATGGCGAGAGCAAAACGCCTGCTAGCTTTTTCTCGGGCCTTGCAGCGCTTCCTTTCATCCCGTGCTTGGTAGAACCCCCCTTGGCGTTACAGTTTCTTTCTCAGTGCCGTGGAAATTTTAAATCAGAGATTAGAATTGATCCGAAGAATCTGATATGAGACAATACAACTATTGAATCTTAGGCTGGGAAGCACAGCCCCCGTCAGTCTCTACTAATACTGACAATCGCTCGGGGGGGAAACCAACACTAGCCGGTGCAATCTGAATCTGATACTGCATCGACCAGAATTGATGCCCGCTTCTTTGTTCTCGCCAAATCAGAGCTTGTTTCGGTCGCATCAATGCAGACCCCAGACGAGCATCGTCATACCGAGTGCCTGAACCCTTTCGGGGTCTCAGATAGAGAGGTATGTCTGAGCGTTCCACTTGATGAGAAGACTATATACTCATGCAGAGACCAACAGCACCCATTCCCACTCAGTACAGAACCAACCAGCTTGTCATCCGCTCGACCATCCTCACCGGACATGGCGTCCACTCTATCACCAGACAGACTCATGGTATGGAGTGACAGGCGGACATCGTCTCAGTCGCTGGACGGCGAGACGTTACGGCCGCGCGCCGACTCTACCATTTCCAGTGCCGACACTGCCGTAAGATCGAGAGCCAACTCGGAGGCCACCACCGCCCCGACCAAGATGGAGTACGATGATGTTTCGGTGGCCGACGCCTTGAACCCAGATCCTCGCCACGAGCAGGACTTCATAGTGGCAGACAATAAGTTCGCCTTCTCTCCCGGCCAGCTGAACAAGATGCAGAATCCTAAATCTTTGGCTGCGTTCCAGGCACTTGGGGGCATACGGGGACTCGAACGGGGCCTACGAACAGATTTGACGTCGGGTCTGTCCGTGGATGAGACCCTCTTGGAGGGCTCGATCAGCTTTCCAGAGGCGACCTCCCCTGGCTATGTTTCGAAGGAGCCCCTTCCCCAGATCACTAATCTTCCAACATCAGAACACGGTGCGCAGTTCCAAGACCGCATTCGTGTGTTCTGTCAGAATCGCCTGCCGGCTCGGAAGTCAACGGGCTTCCTGAAGCTCTTCTGGCTTGCTTATAACGACAAGATCATCATCCTGTTAACGATCGCTGCTATTGTGTCGCTGTCTCTAGGCATCTACGAGACCACGAGCGAAGGCAGTGGCGTTGACTGGATCGAGGGGGTGGCAATTTGCGTGGCTATTCTGATCGTCACTATCGTGACTGCCGCGAATGACTGGCAGAAGGAAAGGCAGTTTGCTAAGCTGAACCAACGGGTACGTGCTTGATCTTGTTTTGACCATCTAAGATGACTTGACTAACTAGCTTAGAACAATGACCGAGAAGTCAAGGCCGTCCGCTCCGGCAAGGTCTCCATGATTTCCATTTTCGATGTCACCGTGGGAGACATTCTTCATGTCGAACCGGGTGACTCCATTCCTGCGGACGGGGTTCTCATCTCAGGTCACGGAGTGAAATGTGACGAATCCTCCGCTACGGGAGAGTCAGATCAGATGAAGAAGACGGATGGCCATGAAGTTGGGCGGTTGATTGCGGATGGCAAAGCCACTAAGAAACTCGACCCGTTTATGATTTCGGGCAGCAAAGTTCTTGAGGGTGTTGGAACCTACCTAGTGACGAGTGTCGGGCCAAACTCGACCTATGGTCGGATCTTACTCTCGTTGCAAGAATCGAACGATCCCACCCCCCTGCAGGTTAAGTTGGCTCGACTTGCCAATTGGATTGGTTGGCTGGGTTCAGGGTAAGTACAATTCGTCCTCCTCGTTATCATGTCACTAATATCTTACTAGGGCCGCGATCATCTTGTTTTTCGCTCTGTTCTTCAGGTTTGTGGCGGACTTGCCGCATAACTCTGCTTCGCCTGCCGCCAAAGGAAAGGAATTCGTCGACATCCTCATTGTTGCTGTTACGGTTATCGTTGTTGCGATTCCTGGTTAGTGTCACTTGAAATGCTACGCTATGACTGTTACTGACTGATATCTAGAGGGTCTGCCCCTTGCTGTAACTCTGGCCCTTGCCTTTGCCACGACACGAATGGTCAAGGAGAACAACCTCGTGCGCGTTCTCCGTGCCTGTGAAACAATGGGGAATGCAACCGTCATCTGTTCGGACAAGACCGGCACCCTAACACAAAACAAGATGACCGTTGTGGCAGGCACTCTGGGCTCTAGAGGTTTCAAGCAAACTTTAGCAGAGGAGCGTTCTGATGTCTCGACCCCTGCCGAGTTTTTCAAGCAATATTCTGGCAAGCAGCGAGACCTCCTCATCCAGAGCATTGCCTTGAACTCCACTGCCTTCGAGGAGGAGAAAGATGGGTCCAAGGAGTTCATCGGCAGTAAGACCGAGGTGGCTTTGCTACAAATGGCCAAAGATCATCTCGGTATGGATGTTGCTGCCGAGCGTGCCTCTGCGGAAATTGTCCAATTGATTCCCTTTGACTCTGCACGGAAGTGCATGGGAGTCGTATACCGGGAACCCACCGTGGGCTATCGCCTCCTTGTCAAAGGAGCTGCTGAGATAATGACTAGCGCATGCACGACCCAGATGGCTCCAAGCACTTCCCACGATCAAATCGCCATTGATGGGCTGCACGAGGAAGACAGGCAGACAATCCTGGAGACAATTGAGTCTTACGCGGGTCAGTCTCTCCGGACGATTGGACTGGTGTACCGGGACTTCCCGAGCTGGCCCCCAAAGAACGCTCGCTGCATGGAAGATGATCCAGAAGCTGCCCGATTCGAGGATATTTTCCGCGAGATGACGTGGATTGGGGTCGTGGGAATCCAGGATCCTCTCCGACCTGAAGTTCCCGCTGCTATTCAAAAGTGCCATGCGGCCGGCGTGCAGGTGAAAATGGTCACTGGAGACAACATTGTAACCGCCACTGCCATCGCTTCGTCGTGCGGAATCAAGACCGAGGATGGAATCGTCATGGAAGGCCCCAAGTTCCGCCAGCTGTCCGATGACGAGATGGATCGGGTCATTCCTCGCCTTCAGGTGCTGGCTCGGTCGTCGCCAGAGGATAAGCGAATCTTAGTAGCGCGACTCAAGAAACTAGGAGAAACCGTTGCTGTCACTGGTGATGGTACCAACGATGGACCAGCCCTGAAAACGGCTGATGTTGGCTTTTCCATGGGAATTGCTGGCACCGAAGTCGCCAAGGAGGCCAGTTCCATCATCCTTCTCGATGACAATTTCAAGTCGATTGTCACTGCCATCGCATGGGGCCGGGCCGTCAACGATGCCGTGGCCAAGTTCCTCCAGTTCCAGATCACGGTCAATATCACTGCGGTCATCCTGACCTTTGTTTCATCCTTGTACAGCAGCAAAAGCACAAGTGTTCTGAACGCGGTGCAGCTGCTCTGGGTCAACTTGATCATGGACACTTTCGCAGCTCTTGCCCTGGCGACCGATGCACCGACGGAGAAGATCCTCAACCGCAAGCCCGTTCCCAAGAGCGCGTCTCTATTCACGGTCATCATGTGGAAGATGATTCTCGGACAAGCTCTGTATCAGCTGGCCGTCACCTTCATGCTTTACTTTGGTGGAAACCATATCATCGGATCGCGACTTGGGACACATGACCCGGACACGGTGCTCAACACCATTGTATTCAATACCTTTGTGTGGATGCAGATCTTCAACGAGTTCAACAACCGACGACTGGACAACAAGTTCAACATCTTCGAGGGCATGTTCCGCAACTACTGGTTCCTGGGAATCAACTGCATCATGGTGGGCGGCCAGATCATGATCATCTTCGTGGGAGGGGACGCTTTTGGCGTCACCCGACTTGACGGGATCCAATGGGCCATCTGCATCATCTGCGCTCTGGGCTGTCTTCCGTGGGCGGTTGTGCTGCGCACGATCCCAGACGGGCCATGCCAGGTTGCTCTTGAATTTGTCGTCCGGAGCATGAACTTCATCTTTACCCCTGTTACCAAAGGTCTGGGATGGCTTGCGGCTATGCTTCGCTCCTCGATGCGGCCTGTGAAAAGGACTGCCCAGCGTGCTTTGAAGCGAGGCGCGAAGGAGCAAGACACCACTGCCTTGTCCGATGAGGAGGCAGCAACGGCGTCGTTGCATGATGAGAAACGAGAATCAACCCCGGAGGTGCCTGTCACCTCAATTCCGGTGCCCCCGATTACTATTACGACATCTTGATGATTTGTGGAGTTTGCCTGCGATTTCTTGTATATTTCTAGCGATTCAGCGTGCGTGGGTGTAAATATTGGGCGGTGGTTTTCTGGCTGGGTTGAATGTGCAATGACTAAAAGAATAATACATGTACGATAGATGATATAGCTCGCTCTTGCTTAAGTGACCAGTTGTGACCGATGCCTTTCTTCCGTAGCAGTCTTATACTTCCGGCCTACTTCTGCCTCAGGCCTCCAGGCCCGCACGGCACTCCGCAGGCACCGCCGCCACTTCATCCCTCCTCATTGTCAACATCTCTCCAACAGCTAGCTCTGGAGCTTGCCTTTGCATTCCACTCTCAATTCACCGCAGTCATACGAACCACCACTGCGCCTCTCGTCTATCTTCATCAATCCCACCCATCCGCCACCGTGTCCACAACCATACCAAGTACGTCCGGCCACCTCCGTCATCTCCTTTCCCCGCGGCCTGCCTCCTACCACCAACCCAGCTCCCTCTCCATCATCCCTCCACCCACAACCATACTGCAAATCCCCCAACTAACCTCTCCCCCTCCTCCCCAGACCACCTCCACACACCAACACCTAGCAACATGGCCCAACTCAACTACCGCACCATCAACACCGACATCCTGGACCCCGAGTCCTCGATCAACTTCCCCATGGACACGCTCCTCCCTTCCACGCTCCCCGCCCCAACCACCTCCAGCGACGCCGCCTCCACCGCAACCCAAGTCCGTCAGCTCCTCCGCGGCGGCGACGCTGAAGGCGCCCTCCGGTACGTCCTCGACACGGCGCCGCTGGGCGGCGACGACCGCGCAAAGGAGGTCCATTTGGCGACCGTCATCGATGTCTTGCAGGGCATTCGGCAGGGGGAGATGAGTCGTGTCCTTGAGGGGGTGTGTGTTGGTGAGGGCGGGTCCGATCGTGCGGATTGTTTGATGAAGTATTTGTATGTTGGCCTCTCTTCTTCTTTTCTTGTGGGGAATGGGGGGGGGGGGGGGGGGGGGGGGTGATGGATGGTGCTAATGTGGGGGCTACAGGTACAAAGGTATGGCGGCCCCAGGGTCAAGTGGTAGCTCCAAGTCCGTGTCGCCGCAGAGTACGGGGTTCTCGCAGATTCAGGCCCGGAATTTGGGTGAGGGCGGTGGTGGGCAGCAGATGAGTGTGTTGTTGAATTGGCATGAGAAGTTGGTCGAGGTTGCGGGGACGGGGTCGATTGTTAGGGTCATGACGGATCGGAGGACGGTTTAGTCTTCTTCTTCTTCTTCTTCTTCTTCTTCTTCTTTCTTCCTTGGATCCTCGATTGCGCTCTGTTAAAATCTTTGTAGGTGGTGGTGTATGTTCTGTTCTGTACTCTTCCTGTCGCGTCAGGATGATATCCTTAGATGTCTTTCCCGTCCATATTATACACACTATCATACATAACCTTTATGATCTCAGCAGGCCACTGTAGCATCAGAACGAACCACCGCCCAACAAATCCTTCAAATTCAACTGTCCACTCCCCCTCTCCAACGGCTGCGCCTGTCCCTCCCCCTCCTTCCACCCAATCATATAAATCAACCGAAACGTCGCGGGCACCCCGCGATCCCCCTCCTGCATATGCAACTGGCGATAAATGGCCTCATTCGCCAAGAGCACCTCCCTCGAGAGAGGCCCCAACTCGCGATGCAAAATCGCATTATTCTCCCCCATCGCCTGCAAATCCTGCATCAGGGCAAACGTATCCGGATACTCAACCACAATATCCTCCACATCGACCGTCAACATCTTAAACCCGGCCTTATTCAACAACCCGCCGACATCCTTGACATCCGCTAACGGCGACACATGCGGACTCACGCCCCCGCGTCTCTCCAGATCCGCTAACTGCAACGACGTCCGGAGCTCGAATAACGTATCCCCGCCGAACATGGCCGCGATGAACGGACAATCGGGTTTCAGGATCGAGTTGACTTGTGCCAGGAGGGAGGGGAGGTCGTTGATCCAGTGGATGGAGAGCGAGGAGAGGACCGCGTCGAAGGAGTTTTCGGCGAAGGGGAGCGATTCGAGATTGGGGACGACTTGTCGGGTGAGTGACATTTGGGAGTTGAAGGGCTCGTCGGCGTCGCGGTGCAGGAGGGCCTCCGAGGTGTCGATGCAGGTCAGGTGGGAGATGCGTGTGCTGAGGGGGGGGGAGCTTCCGGTGGGAGCGTCGGGGTCGGGGTCCGGCATCGTGAGGGCTCGCGCGATATTGCAGCTGTTGGCGCCGAGGTCGAGGACTTGGGGGAAGGTTCGTTTGATGTCCTATCCTCAGTCAGTATATGATGCTGATATGGAGGTAGATGAGTGGATGGGGGGTGGAATTGGGGGTGTACCAGCAATCGCTCACAGAGTCGCGTGGCAACTTCGTCCTTGATGTAATCGGTCTTGCGACTCTCTTCGATATTTCGCGCGGCGCGGTCCTTTTGCAGGTGCTTGGTTTTCCGGTTGAAGACTTCCATGACGGGGTTGCCGGGCGTTTGGCTGGCGTAGGTTCGTCGTGACGGGCATGATGAGGATGCTGTGTAGGTGGGTGTGCGTGGGGTGTAGAGGCGTGGAGAGCGCACCGCTGGCCGGAGTATACGGGCCAAAGACATGATGATATCTTTGGAGGGTGAATTGGGTAGTCTGAAGGTGGGGAGGTCGAGCGAGGAAAAAGTTGCGGCGGTCGATGGCGGAACGTGACGTCGGCCGCTGGCGAGAATCCAGTCGTTACTCCGCATTTTCTCCCGCCACGTCGCGTTCACCTTCGCGGGGTTTCTCGACGGGGTTATGGTTATGCGTGGATGCTGATTCCAGCGTGGGTTTAGATTGGTTTTTTTTTGTTATGAGATATGGTGATGATTAGGTATGAGGCTGTCCCTGATGTTCGTCCTGATTATAGACTGATGAAAGATGCGCCAGAATGCAATAAACAATATTCCAATCACCTCACCATGTCGCGCCCTTTTCCCTACGCTTTCATCTCCTGTCCCTGCGCCAACACCCCCGTTCCGGACCCGGCCAAGAAGCGGAGATCGAGAGACTCGCCGCAGAAATCCAACCCGGACAAACCCAAGAAGCCTCTCCTGCTCCCGGACGACGATGAAGATGAACAGACCTTCGACCCTCGGTCTCCGCGCGCCAATTTCTCCCTATACCCCCCGGAACAGCTGCTCTACTGCGAGGACTGCCATCAGATCAAATGTCCGCGATGCATAACGGAGGAGATTGTGTGCTGGTATTGTCCGAACTGTCTGTTCGAGACGCCCAGTAGCATGGTTCGGAGTGAGGGGAATCGGTACGTTAACAGAATACACAAAGTGTGCGGGCATGGGATGGCTAATGCGATGTTCAGATGCGCTCGCAATTGCTTCAATTGCCCGATCTGCACCGCTCCCTTGGCAGTCAACACCCTCGAAAACGTCGTGACCGGCGGCACCAGCCAACAAGGCCCCTGGGTGCTGTCGTGCGGATACTGCATGTGGTCGACCCTGGATATCGGCATCAAGTTCGACAAGCCCACCAACATTCGCACCCAACTGTCCAAGATGACCGACGCCACGCCCTCTCGCTCGAGACAGATGTCCCGGACGTTCGGGGACCTCAAATCCCCTCTCTCCACCTACTCTTCCATCGACGAGGCATTCCTACCGCCGGGAGAGAGCAAGCCCGACGACCCCCTGGACCAGCCCAGCGCCCCCCTCAACCCCGACGCCCGATTCAACGCCCTCAAGAACTTCTACAAGAACCAAATCTCCGCGACATCTTCCTCACCCACCGACCCCCTGGGCATGGACTTTGGAGCCGGATTCTCCTCCCCCGGGGCCCTCAACCGCATCATGTCCCTCTACACCTCATCCTCCCGACTCAGCAGCCTCTACGGCGGCGCCAACAAGAAGCCCAAAACCAAACCGCCCGTCATGCGCGAAGCCCTCACCCCCGGCGAAGGCCTCAAGGTCCCCTCCTCGGACGCAGAAGACGCACTGATCCACCGCATGGCGTCCCCAGACTGCGGCTGGGACGGACTGGCATCCCTGGAACAACGGGCCTTTCAATCCCCGGACGCCCGGTTCGTAGACGACCTCCTCCCGCTCCCTGTCCTACTTCGCACGAAACGGTCCAAACGATGCAAGTCGTGCAAGCACATCCTCGTCAAACCGGAACTGAAGCCGCAGTCCACGCGGTTCCGCATCCGCCTCATCGCCCTCAGCTACATTCCCCTGCCGACGTTACGGCCGCTGAACCCGGGCCCCCAACCCGCTGTGACCGTTCCACCGACCCCCACGGTACCAGGTTCCACGACGAACCCGAACCTAGACGCCCTGTCCCCGCTGCGACCCATCCAGCTGCTCCTCACCCTCAAGAATCACATGTTCGATCCCGTCCGCGTCACCCTCGCCACGCCCTCCGTCACCCCCGGTCGCGTGGCCTCCAAAGTGACAATCCTCTGTCCCCAGTTCGACATTGGCGCCAACAGCGACGTATGGGACGAAGCGCTCCAGGGCGCGTCAGCAACCAACACCAACACCACCACCAACACCGCGACCCCTGCCACCGCCACCACCAGTACCTCCGACCCGCGAGGTTCCCGATCCGGCGGCCTCGGGGTCTACGAGAAAGTCGCAGAAGCCGGCAAAGTGTGGGACAAGGGACGGAACTGGACGACGGTGGTCTTGGAAGTCGTACCGGGGACCTTACCGGGGGGGATCAAACGGAACCCGAAGAAATATCCCGCCAATGAACTAGAAGACACCACCAAAACCAACAACAACAACGACGACGACGAAGAGAACTCCAACTCCGACAGTGACAGTGACAGCAGCGTAGCCCTAGACTGGAGCGGCCAAACCTCCGATCCGAACCAACAACTCCAGCCGGATGAAGACGTCCTGGAGATCCCGGTCTTCGTGCATATGGAATGGGACTCGGATAATCAGATTGATCAGGAACAGGGCGTGGGACGGGGATCGAGTTCCGATACGGTGAAGAGGGAATTGGCGTATTGGATGGTCTTGGGGGTGGGGAGGATTCTGAGAGAGGTGGTGTAGTTGTGATGTTGTTTTTGTTGGGTTGTGTAGATTGGATAGTGATACCTTCTTTCTTATTTTACTTCCTTGTTTTACTTGAAAGAAGTAGATACATACATAGTTACACATAAAACATACTCATACCCATACTGACACCTGTATAAGATAGCATACAGAGATCTCTGCAAATAGACATACATATCGAACGAGACTAGAATAGACCATGACACATATTGTATTATCTGCTTTTAATTCATTCATACCAGAGAAAAAAAAAGTCCAAAGTAGAAACCCCTCCTCTGTCCTCTCTCTATCCCCTCCCTCCCCCTCCCCCATCATCACCAAAGAAGAAGAAAAATAAGAAATATATCTCGACATTCGTTTCTTTTGTTTTCCCCTAATCCTATCCTACCAGACAATGATCCTTTTTTATTCCATCCCTTCATAGAGAAAGATTGTTGAAAAATGACAGGATGTGACAATGACGGACGACATAATTTCACTTGAACCCCGCGTACACACATACATACACCCTATTTCTGACCGAACCGAACCGAACCAGACCAAACCAGACCATCCCAGACGAACCGAAACCGAAACCTGACCAGAACCTCACTGTCTCAACCACAGAGCGACAAAGGTGACGGTGGACATCAACATGCATATAATAAAATCAAGGATTTTAAGAAGAAGAAGAAGAAGGGGTATGCTTGTCGACGTCCCGGGCCATGGTGAAGAAAATTGAAAAGAGTAAGGTGGGAAGGGTGAAAAATCAGGTCAAATCAAATTTTGTCTTGTCTTGTCACATTTGTCACTGTCAACAAAAAAAAATAAAAAATTGATCTAGTAGTCGGCACCACCCTGGGGGAATTCAAAGACAACAGCACGGCCAGTCAACCGACGGTAGACCTCGCCGTAGGCATCCAGGCGGTGGTCAACACCACCACGCTCCTTCTCGTCCAGGATGACCTTGAGGGTCTTGGAGCCGTCCTCCTTGGTGCGGGTACGCTTGCCGACGATCTCGACGGGGTAGACGAGGTCGGTGAGGATGGCGTCGTGGACAGCAGTCAGGGTGCGGGAACGAGGACGCTTCTGCTTCTGGTTGGAACGGGAGTTGGCGGAGCGCTTGGGGCGGGGCAGGATGCGGCGCTGAGCAACGAAGAGGACGTGGCGGTCGGAGAACTTCTTCTCGAGCTCACGGGTCAGACTAGATTTTCGTTAGTATGCTCCATGCCTATGTACTCCACATTGTGTCCGGTGGAGTGGAGGGTGGTCTCCGGGTAGTCGTACCGCTGCTGGATCTTGTGGAAGCCCTGGAGGAGAGGGACAGGGACGAAGATGATGACTGCCTTCTTGCCGTGGCCGACCTCGACCTGTGAAATAGGTAGTCAATATCAAATTGCGCACAATTCGAATGTTTTTGTTCGCGCGACAGATCAGTGTCGGTGAATGCCAATTCGTTCCTCCTCATGCCATATACCAAGTACACACACACACACACACACACACACACACACATGTATGTCCTTGGTATACTGGATAACCGCACAATTCATCCACCAATATTCCGCATCCAAATCGCCTCCCTTCGTCATGCACAACCGACATCTGATCTGTACGCAGACAAAAAAACCATAATCCTTACCTCACGGGCAGAGACAAACTGCAGGGGCCTGAGGGTGGCCTTCAGGTCCTGTGTGTTGCTCTCGAGGTCGAAGAGAGCACCGGCGATCGCGGTCTCCAGCTCGGAGGGGTTCTGCCTCGACGGCGAGTTGATGGCGATCTTGTTGATAGCAGCCATGATTGCAGACGAGCGACGGGTAGCTGGCTGTGCTGCGGATGCTGCCTTCTGTCGTGAGGTTGGTTGTCGAGGTTGGTGGTTGAACGGAGATCTCACACTGAACGTCCCCAATTTGCGCTTGGGTCGGCTGTGGGATCGGAGGCTCGGCCTCTCGCTTAGCGGGCGGCCGTAGTCCGCTTTGGGTCTAGTTAGGGGATGTCCGGTCCCGTGACCCGGCTGCCCTTTTGATCACCAACTATATCTCATATCAGGAACTTATTACGGTCACTCCCTACAGCGACAGAACCTCGTAATGCAATCCGAATTGTCAAGGATCTATGACTATGCCCGGCACCGCTCCTGCGGTCTTCTGTACAACGCTCCATTCCTTCCTCGCCGTATTAACTCTGCATAGTCATGGAAACAATTGAATAGGGAGAATATCACAACAAAACACTCGAGACGCCGGAAATGAGATAGCTCAAGCCGCAAGACAGTCTGATCCGAGCGGTCGGATTCGTCCGCCGCAGGATAATCCCGTGTGATCAGCCTGATATTGTATCGGAACAGTAAAGAAAGATTCAAAAGGCACGACCAAAGCTCATGAAACGCTGCAAAACAATCTGAAATTAGCAGGCACACCCTTCCTTGGCCGTGGCAGGACCGCGCTCCCCCAGGTTGACTCGCGAGTCTTCGGCCGGACGACCGCTGCCCAGGCTAGTCTGGCCCGTGCCAGCACCACCTGCTCGTCCACTCTTCAGGCTGCTCTCCGGGATAGCGTTGGCAATCGCCGTAAACACCTCCACAACATTCGTGCCCGTCTTGGCGCTAGTTTCGAAGAACAGCAGACCCTCTTCCTCCGCGTAGGCGCTAGCTTCCCGTGTAGGTACCTTCCGAGCATCTGCGGAAGTGACATCTTGCCCTTCCTGAGTTTCTCCGGCAGTTTCGTCGCCCTCCGCCGCAGCTGACTCGCCCTCAGCCTCAGCGGGCGTCTCCCCGGCCGCATCGTTCCCGTCGTTTGTCAGATCCAGCTTGTTGCCGACCAGGGCGATCACAATACCGGGACTAGCTTGTCGCTGAAGTTCCGCAACCCAGTGTTTCGCCTTGGTGAGGGAGGACGGTTTGGTGACATCGTAGACCACCAGCGCCGCCTGGGCGTTACGGTAGTACATGGGAGCGAGCGAGGCGAAGCGCTCCTGACCGGCGGTATCCCAGATTTCGAACTTGATGGTCCGCGTAGGCAGGGAACATTTTTGGGTAAGGAAGGCAGCTGGGCAGAAACAATGACATCAGCCTCGGAGATACGGCCACATGCGGGACACCAGCAGACGGCAAGAATTTCCCCCCCCCCCCCCGAGCAAGCAGGGGGATCCGCATTCGCCACAATCGGACGCTTACCTCCAATGGTCGGCTCTTTGTTCTCTTGGAAATCGTTGTTGACAAATCGCAGCACCAGCGAGGACTATCATCAGCCATCAGCCATTGCGTTCATGGTCAGTTCTCCCCCCGGTTACTCAGGTACCACCCGGAGGTCAGAGCAAGGAAAGTGCCGAGGTCATTCGTACCTTTCCCACAGCCGCTTCGCCCAAAAGTACCAGCTTGACGCTGCTACTCGGCTTGGGGGTATTTGTGCTAGTTGATTCAGACATGGCTCGAGAGCCCAACGGAGGCGATAATGGTATGCGATCAGGTCGTCTTGCAGGAAAGCCCACACTAGGGGGATGAGAATCAATCTAAAGGATGATTTCAGCTCGCAAAGGGCGGCACGGGCTGGGCGATACAGAGGGCAACGCTCGGGGTAGCCTGAAGGAAGACGTAAGCCAGAAACACGAGGGACTCTTTTGAGGGGGGGACCGGATTAGAGCAGGGGTAATGTGACGGCAGGAACGTGGAGAGAAAACGGACAAATGAGAGGCACGGATACTACGCACCAGGACCAAGCGAAATGGCGGTGGACAAGATGGTGATGAGAGAGGAGAGAGCGAGACCGAGAGAGAGATGCTCCGGCCCAGGTAGATGCGCAGTGAGGCGGAGGGTTGAGTAGATGACGGCGCGAGGCCCGACTGGGTTAGCGCGGCCAGGGCGGGCGGGCAGTCACGGGATGTTCCCGCATCGCCGAACAAGGCAAAATCACACCTCAGGTACCCGACTGATTCATTGTGGCTAGCGGAGATGGCACCGGCTGGGGGGTTTAGGGCTGTTTGGTGTTCATGTCTGGTGATTGTGAGGTATCCCGCTCGACAAGTACATCCATCCGAGTACATACATCCATTTTCTGAAACAAGCAACGCTGTCCGTGATGGTCGTCAGTACCCCGTGACACCGGCTGTCGATACCCATCGACCGGCTCCAACGCAGACCCCCCCAACTGTTAGGCCTCACTATCGCGGAAAAAAGCGACAGATCATCTTTTCCCCAAAGTATTCATCCCATGATTGGTAGGCAAGCGATCTAGCCCAACTCAACCAGGATTTCCCAAGGTGCATATCTATAGGTCGCAAGCAGGCACGGGGTAAACAACAAAGACCGACAGCATGCCATGGCGTCCAAGCATGACGTGCCAATGGGCCCCAACGGCCATTGATCGCCGCCAGACAGTTGGAAAGGCCTCCCCAA
Source organism: Aspergillus ibericus CBS 121593 (assembly GCF_003184845.1). NCBI lineage: Eukaryota > Fungi > Ascomycota > Eurotiomycetes > Eurotiales > Aspergillaceae > Aspergillus > Aspergillus ibericus. The sequence goes on from NW_020292114.1 coordinate 85,254, forward strand.
TGGTATCTAGTCGTGTCACGGAGCCAACGTTGCACGACATGATTTGTGCAGACCCGGTGGCTGCCCAAAAAAGAAGCACATGCAAGCCGTTCGAAGTTCTTGATTCTCGACCAGGATCCACCCAGATAATGCTAGCCGCCGGCAAATCAGATTGAAGACGTCTGTGGGCTCCCGTCAAACAACCCTGAAGACAATCACGGTTAGATGTCATCGTTTCGGTGACTCGTCCGGATGTCAATCCAGTGGTGTACAAGGGGATTTGTCGACCCGTCTGAGGCTGGGGTTTCAAAGGCACGCCGACTTTGCATTCTCAAAATGGTGCTTTTTTTTCTCAGTAGTGTACACATACGCGCAAACACATACACAAATTGTCCAGCTAGACAAACGAAATGGTAGGAACAAACAATAAGAAAAATTAGAAGAATCCAGAATCAAGTCCAGCACACAGTGTATTATGAAGCAAAAGGTGATGAAAAAAAAGTGATCGAGGTAATTGACCGCGAGGTCGGAAATTCTAGTCTGTCTTGGTATCAATCCATGTATCCCAAATCAAAAAACCCCATCCGTCTATACCAAACGCCCGTATCAAAGCAGACCAAGTAGAAACAACAACAACAAAGCTCGACAAATCACTTTTGGTGGAACAGGTCATCGACCTGAGCTGGTTCGTGTCGGCGGATTAAATGCGTATGAAGGTAAATGGTGGATCGAAGAAGAATGTAGTGGCCGTGTCGCTCCATGATCAAGTCGACGACGGAAAAGGCGTGATTAGAAAAGATGTAGAAACCGAAACCAGAGGCGGCCAGGAAAGAATCGCAGGAAGGGCAGGAAATAGTAGTGGTACAGGGAACTGTGATTCGCTGTTAGTTGGGAATCCGAGCCCGGGGAAAGCTGGGTCCAAACAACGTACAAGCTCGACTTCATAGCAGTCACGTCAAATTCCAGGAGCCATGCGCCAGTTGCAAGTCACAAATAACTTTTCGCTCGAGAGAACAATAGAACAGCAGCATGTGGTTGGCAGATGTCTCAAGGGTTTCATCGGGTCGTGGGCGGCGGCGGTGGTGCACCCGGCTTCTTGACCCCGGTAGTGTCGTAAGCTCCTCGTCCCATGTTGAAGGCCGAGAGGTCTCGCAATATCATCGCAGATTCTGAGCGAATGGCCATGGTCAGATACCGAAGGGAGATTTTGGAAGGAATGCAATGGAATGAAGGTAGGAAGATATAGAGAAGGCGAGGACGGATGTTTTGAAGGGAAGTGTTTCAAGCTTGAAGGAGTACTCACAGGAAGATTAAATAAACACACGGCACCTCCCCCCCAAAAGAAAATCAATAATAAATAAAACGAGCTCGATTATTATTGCGACTGTGCGTCGTGTTGATAGATCGTGTGTAGCGACTAGCGAGGTACCCAAACGATTCCCGGCAGCGAACAGGCGGTATCGATGCTGCTGCAGCTGCAGGTGAGATCGGAAGTGCGATCCTTATTAAGGCGCACAAGTCTGACACTGGGTTGGGAACCAGACAGGGTGATGTAGGTCGCGGCAAGCGTAGGTAGATCTGAGTAGGGCAGGAATGCGACGTCTCGAAGTACCAAGAACAAGAAATGGGCTTGTAAGAATGAGGAAGGGTGGAGTCCGTGAACCCAGTCGACAGGTCGCTTTTATTTTGTTTTTCTCTCAGGCACTCCTGCGGTGGGTTTTTCTGTCCTTTCTTTTTTTATTTCTTATTCTGCCCTGGGGATGTTTCCAGAGTGTAGCAAACCCGCGGGAAAAGTACGCAGGGACGTGCAGGGCAATAGTATTGCTGAGATCTGATCAAGAACCACCGACCAAGGACACGGAGGCGACTAATGCAGCCCGCAAGGAGGTGATCCTGGAAAGGAGGCCACGGAAGTGAGCTCCGTCTAATCCGGTAAAAACAAAAACCAAGCTAGACTGGACGTATCGCAAGGGAGGATGGAACGCGGCCTGGTAACGTCACAGCGAGGAGGATCGGGGATAGAGCCGAGGGAGGGCGAGGAGGGAATGGGCGAAAGTACGTAGGGAGGCAGACGAGAGAGGAGTTGGGAGGAGGAAGGGCGAGGTTAATTGATTTTAGGAATGGATGGATTGAAGAATTTAGTAGCCAGATGGTTGAAGGGGGCCCATCGCATAGATATATACTAGTTGACTAGACCTTCTTCACTCTGACGGACTGGGTCTTTTTTATTTTCTTTTGGATGGTTTTTTAAGATTGGGTGATCTGTTCCAACCGGACTGGGACAGAAAAGAACCTAAAGTTCTGGGAAGGTTAGAAAATAAAAATAAAAATGAAATAAAAATCAGAATAAAGGTTAGATACTAGATAGACCAACTCCCAAGTACCTGTTAACCAGGAAAGTCATGTAAAAATAAAAAAGTGGGCAACAAAAAACCCCCCCCCCCTCCCCCAAGAGAGGCTAGAAAGCGGCCAGAATGAACGGAGCAATAATGGAATCATAGTAATACAGCGCCAGCGAGATGGAAATTCGAGAGGGCAAAAATAAAAACAAAATACACATAGTAGGTAATAATAATCGTCGAGCAACAGCTCTCTTGAGCATAGCTAGGCGGCTCTCCCGTCCCGAAGGTAAGGTACCATACATAGGTAGGCGAAAGAGTGGGTGCGATCCATTTTCCCCCTTTCTTTTTCTTTTCTTAGGGGTTTCTGGGCCCAGTCACCAACGTCGTGACGGCTTTCCGGGATAGTCAGTACCTACAGAATCGCAGCTAAGGCTAAGGATGGTATTTTTTTCCCTCTTTGCCCCCATCCCTTTGCTTCTTTGTCTATCCCGTAGGAAAGTTGCCTCATGTTCTGTTCCCTCCCGACCGGTCACTCAATGGCTCCGTCCGCTCTCCGTCAGCTGGGAATCTCCCGGTGATGGCTGATTCCAGACACGGGTTCATCTCGGAAATTGTAGGGAAACCACAGGAAGAGCCGTCAAATCCGTAACGGAAGTGACTTAGACTGTTTCTGAAAAAATTCATCGATCATGGCCTAGTTCGGAGGAGGAGCCTAGGGACTCCGGCTAAGGTACTGTACGGTGTAAATCCATCCGTAATGGCGTCGGGAATCTAGCCACACTCCCAGTCACCAGTCCCCAGTTCACCACCACCCATCGCGGCGGCGACCACCACCACGTCCACCACACCAATGTAGAAAAAGGAAATCCCAAGGAAGAAATTTGGAGGTCCCACTGCCGATACCTCCTGGTGGAAGATACGGAGTACATCAGTCAGAAGCTAAGAACCGATTTCTCGGTCACGACGGGCACCTCTGGTGCAGGTGGGTGGGGAAAGGCAGCCGCTCAAAGGATCCCGCGGATGGATCCGAATCCAGCACCAATGGATCCGCTGGGGCTTGTCTTGATGCTCTCTCGCGTGGTGTTGGGGGGGTCAGGCCCAGAGTCAGGGGCCCCTGGATGGGGAGACTTGTTTCCCGGAAACCCTACTTGTCCTAAATTCCATGAATGCGTGGTGCTTTTGCGCAGGGTGACCCCATGCTGATGGCTGCTGGTTGGATTTTCGTCTTCGCTTTTTGTCTTTCTTTCATTGCTTTTTCTTCCTTTCTTTTTCCTGATCATCGATGAAACGGGGGTCTCTGAATTTTTGGGCTGGATCTATTCGGTGCCAATGGTGGCAGCTCACTTGCTGACTGGTCGGGAGCTTGCCCCCAACGCGGCTAGCCATCCTGGGAGAGCCGGAGTACCTGCATAGCCGCACTTATCTATCGGGCTCGACTACTGTACGATCGAGAAGATCGAACTTTGATCACGCATCTAATTGCTTGATAGGATCATAGGTCAGGTCCAGCGCCCCCCGGCTATGACTTTAATTATCCTGGGCTGGGAGACAGGTACCTTAGTCCCTGCTTGCCAAAGGTCCCGGGGATGGTCCCTGAATGGGTGACGGAGACGAGCTGTTCCTTTCACCAGAAATCACATGGGTCAGCAGGCTTCAACCCTATGGAGGGTGGACACCTCCGGGGATACGGAGAGCCAGGTTCAGAACCAATCCAGAAGCTTTCCGTCCGGTAGTTAGTCACCTGCTGCCCTTTAGCCTGGAGGTAGTTTCGGGAGACTATCGCGGCCACGATCACTGTTTATTGATTCGATGGCCTCCCCTAGCCAGGTCCACCCTTCTCCTGGTTGCTTCATGTCAGCGACAGGGAGATTAGCCCCCGTTTCTGTCACCTTTGGCGCTCGTTTGGGCTGCGCCTCTGGGCATACAGGTCGACTGGCAGGAGACCACTGTGGCTGTCTTTGCTTTTTTCATGTTCCCGTCATCTCTTTCTCCCGCCGAGCGGGCTCTGGACTTCTTTTCCGCGTCTTGGAGATGGTTCTTCTGCGCTCTTTTCCTTGGTCACCGGGGAAATCGGCTGGCTGAAAGGGGCAGTGGGGCCCCCTAAGAACGATCCATGATCCGGCAAATCCACCGCTACCCGCCTCCGTTACGTATTATGTGCGACTTGCATTCTTCTCGCGCGCTTCTAGTCCTTCTAGCGTCTCGCCCTGCCTGTTCGTCCCCGCGACCGCGGATGGAGCTGCCAGCACCCCCAGCCAGCGCGCCAGTTCGCCATTCTGCCGTCCTACGATCGCGGACTACCAGACCTAGTCCTCATAGCAAACGATAGGCGCAATGGATCCGGGACCGGATGACTTTGCCAGTCCAAAATAGGATGTTGGACATCTGCCCCAGCGCGGGATTCTGGGGGGTGACATCTCCTAGCTCTGCTCTAGCCGTCTAGCTGCCTCAGGTAAGCACACTTGCGAAAATGTGGCTGGAAAGTACAAATTACCCTGTCGCTTGTCGACTGTCGTACCAGTATGGACTAAATTATTCGACTCCACTCCATCCCACTACATCATTCTTACACTGCTATTCCTGACATTCGCCACAATGGGGCAAAGCAACGCGGAATTCTAGACTTGCCGACACGTTGCCAACCCTCTTCTCCGTGGGTGCTTCCTCTTCTACAACACTCCGTACTCCGTAACTAATGGATAATGGAGTGACGTCTCGTCGATCACCACGACGCCCGGGTTTACATTAAGTCAATCGATACGAGGTCCGACAGCGCCAAGCGCCGCATGTACCGGGATTCGCCAAAACATGGGGGTTCCTTGCTAGGCTGGCGCGGACGCGTGTGTACTGTTTCAATCCAAGCGATGGATGGAAGCTAGTTGTGATACGTGCTTTATCTCGGTTTGAGATGTCTGATTCTTATCTATGGTGCCGTCCTCCGTACTTTCGCTCTTCTTTCAGGTCGCAGCCAATGGCAGCGATCAATTGGATGGACATAGTTGGCCTTTTCGTCTCTGGTCGAATGATGTGTTGTCGGGGTTGGGATAGCATCAGATTCCGAGACATGATACCATCCAATGGCATGATAGGTATATTGTTGCATGTGACTGACCTTTATTAGTAGTCTTACTTATCTGTTTACTTTAGCTACCACACAATCATCATCATCGTTAGCATATCCTTCAGAATCAAGTAAAACCAAAGAAAGACAAATCCCACATGAATAAACAAATAAATAAATAAAGATAGGTTCACGTCACGTCACCCAACCCAACCACCACCACACCACACCACACCAATCGATTCCACACACCCACTTCCAGAACAATTCTAGAAGTCCCATCCGAACGGTTCCTGCAACCACTCTAACCAACCCATTCAACCCATGGTTCCGCACGCGGATCGTACCATTGCCAGCTCCCACCCACACCATAGTACCTACTCTGTATACAAATTTCCAAACAATATCCTTCCGAAAGAAAATTTGCAAAGCTATCCACTCCAACGGTTCCCACTAACAGCTGAGAGAAACGGCAAGACCCCCATTCACAACAAAAGTAAACAGTTATCATTGGCTTCGGGGTCGGGCCCGTCGGGCAAGAAAAATCCAGGGAAGAGCTAGAAGAGCGCTAGAAACTGGAGGAACGGGTGAAGGGGAGGGGGAGGGGAGGGAACCGTTGGTGAGTTCCGGGTTCCGCAGACGCTAAGGGGGATTACTACTATATTCTATAGGTAGATGGTAGATACTTGCTGGATGGGGTACTTTTGATGGATGCCCTATCGTGCTGGGTGGGGATTTATTGGGCATAATTAGGTACTATGTACTCCGTAGATGGGTTGGATCCTTTCGGGATACAATTAGAAGACGGATGGTGGGTTGATGATTGATTGTTGATTATTCGGGTAATAGGTACTGATTGGGGCAGGTATCTCGTACCGAGGTGAAGGATGGCGTTGGGGATATATTGAATTGGATAGATAGTACGGAGAGTGTCGCAGGTTAGAACCGATGGTAACTTGCAAGGTACTCCGTACTCTGCAGAGAGATAGGTAAGATCAGACCCATGATTGGGTTAAATCCTGAATGGTTTCATGATCAATCATTTACAAGAACCAAACAGAGGAAAGTAATTCCCGCAGAGATATAGTACATAGGATGCAGTAGCAATTGACCTGTCATGTTTGTCGAAATGCTCAAGCCGAAGTAAACCGAGCATCCAGCCGGGCCTGAATCCGCCCGCTCGGCAGAGTGCATTAGCCACCCAATCCAACGTTGATTCCCGTTGAAACAAGGTTGTCGGACCGGCCTGGCTCGATGCGACCTGCAATGTTGGTGTCGAGCCCGGGGGGTTGGGTTTCTGCAGCAGAGCGTTTTAAGCTACGAACGAGGTGTGTCGCGGGCCAGTGGCCATCCGGAGAGAGAGACAGGCTTCATGGAAGATCTACCGATCTGCTGTGCAACCGGGACTAGGACGAGGAAGGCTGAAGAGGTCTGTTCGCCATGGCGGACGACCTTGCAGAATTATGGGACGCGGAATGGGGAGGATATGCGACCGACGCAGGGAGGCTGCATGGTTAAATTGGTGATGGTGATGCCACCAGGTTTGGTGGTTCGGACGTACTTTTGGTGCAGAAGTGGGATTGGAGATGTTTTAGATGCGCATACTGTCCTCAGGAGAGACAGAAGTCGGGTTCCTTCTGCAACTTCCTCGTTCAGCCACAGCAGAGTTTCTTCATGGGCACGTGCCTGGCCAGACACTCAACCATCAATCATCAATCATCACCAACTAGGAAGTCAACTCCAAGCTGCCTGTCATTCACCATGCGAGTGACTGATCCGATCAGAAGAATTGGCACTCGGCCTAAACAGGTTCCCCGTCATCCCTAACCAGGCAACGATGTTCGCCCGCCCCTGATCCACCGACCCAAACCAAGTCACCATCGCCAGCCCCAAGCCGCGGAACTGCAGCCGGCATTCTTAGGCTCTTACTATGTAGACGCTCAGGCTTTCAGCCACGGGATGGCGTTCTGGAAGCCGGAAGGGGAACTGATCGGATCGCCTGCGCATCCCTTTGGCTCCGGCTTATTATTACGAACAAAGATGGAGGCGTCTGATAAGTCCCGCCTCCCCTGCCAATCCTTCCCCGGGCCCTTTTCTTTTTCCTCGACTCTGTAGTCCGTCCAAACTAGAAACAACACTATCCCCTGACCGGTGGACGTATCAAGTCCTCCACCAACTAACGCATCCACCCGCCACTCTGGAACCTCATCTCGCTTCCCCGTTCCGGACCAGACTCCCATTCCCCTTTTTGGGCCATGGTATATGCATCTATCTATCTCCCGCCACCGGGCTGATGCGTGATCGCCTGCCCCGTCCTCAGCCTCATCGTTAGTCTGGACGCTGAACGACAGGCCCAGCCAATGCTTTGGACGCAGGTCCCGATTTGGCGTGATGATCTTCATGTCGCCTCAGTGTCGGGCCGGCTATTGACTGATGAAGTAATGGATAGATCACGTCGTCAGCCCCATGCGCTCGGAGATGATGCGCAAGTGAGCGATCATTCATCTCCGCACAGACGAGGCGGACTCCTGAGGCGTGATCGCAGACCGAAAATTCTAGAAGGGTGCGCTCGGTGCTCTACAGATCACTTTCACTTGCGACATATCCCAAAATAGGCAGACGCTGGGAGTCGATGTCAGTGGAGCACTCCATCTCATCCAATTTGGGTTCTTTGATGGCAGCACTCCAGTGATGGCCACCATATCCGTGCTAACCGGGGCATTGCGCGATAGATCCGTTTACACAGGACATGGATGGACCATCTAGACCAGTCCCAAACAAGCCTCTAGCTGCATGGGAGTCCCCGATAATCGTGCATCGTCTTTATCAAAAGTACGATGTACCAGGCCGGAGCCGGCGTTCACCTCCGCGGGCACCATTGCTTACCACGGAATACCACCTCCATGGAATTCCTAATTCCTATCTCCTATCTGACATCGGCGCCATCTCGCAAATCCCTCACCCACGGGCACGCCTCCTAGCCACCGAGGCGAATCATCGCCAAAAGCAAGGAGCGCGAAATCAAGATAGCCAATGAGCATCAACGGACTTCATTTATTGTCAATCTTATTTTATTGCATTTGCATTCTACTGATTTACATAGCACATTCTTGCCACTGATTAACTTCTCCCTTCCTCAGTGCAAACCACTCGCCCCTAACCAAAGGGACCTAAAACCCAAAACAAAACAAAACAAAACAAAACAAAACAAAACATAAAACAGAACCATCCAGACCGGACGTATTCGGCCGACGATCAGTGGCAACTGAATCACCTCATCACTGTATCAGCATCAGCATCCGTATCCCAGTGTCAGGAATCAAGACAAAGACCTCCTTAAGCTTAATCTGTCATGTGAGAGAACCAAGTATGAGTTGGTCTGACATGACAGCTGCTTATCGCCTGGTAGCACTCAAATCAACTCAAATCAAACCAAACACAACATTTATAGCATCGACAGCGGTCTAGACAGGGTCTACCCGTTACGTGTACCAATGAGAACGCCAAACCATGCCTCCATACATAGTAGTGGTGTTAAGCCACTTCCTTAGTTCTTATACCCCCAGGATTCATACTCTATCTGATTCTTTGTCAGGGAGATAAGTACGGCTTAGGAGATGGTTGATATTGGCCAATGGGGATGCCAGTATGTCCTCCGTACATCGCTCTTTCAGACCCAAATCCAAATACTATCATGTATCTAGAAGCGAGAATCTAGAATCTAGATCCCAGACTGAAACCCAAAATCAAACATAAACTAACATAACCCAAACACTACCTACAAAGTACAAAGGCCTCCCTGTATCTAACATATTCCTTACACTTACCCATAGATGTGATAGGGAGAACCGGTCATGACTCGGCTCCGGTGTGGAATGTCGTCGGTCATTCTTTGATTGTCGCTCGGTTGGGGTGGGGTTGGTGATAGAGATAGGGATGGGAATTAAGCTCGGTTGACTCCACATACATACATACATACATACATACATACATGCATATCTGGGCTATATTTAGAGAGGTGGGATATATCGAGTACCACATAAGTATGGAGTACTACGTGGTAGGATGGGTGACAGTGATACATTGGAGATGGAGGGGTATGGAAGGTTGTTTGGGGTTGCGTGCTTCGGATGTGAGGTGATGTGATCATTATGCTATGTTTGTGGTAGATACAGAGTAGTTGGTGAGGAGCGAGAAGGGTCGTATTCTAGGTTTTGGACTCTGTCTCGCCGTATTTGTTGATACAACCGTAGGCCATTTCGAACTAGGTGTCCGTCGTTAGTATGTATATCCCAGAAATAAATGGTGTAGGGGAGCCGGAGGAATCCCACCTGTTCGTCCGTTTGACAGATTAATACCCGTGGACCCTTGGACTCTTTCGAGATATCCACCACGGTCTCTCCATCACCTGCCCCCTTCTCGTTCTTGTCTGTCTCCACCACATAGCCCAGACATCGACACTTTTCTGTAACGGCTTTCCGAAGCAGGGCACTCTTCTCGCCGATGCCGCCGGCGAAGACCAAGGCGTCGACGCGTCCGTCGAGCTTCACGAAGTAATTGCCAATGTAGCCGACGATGCGGTCGACGACGATATCGAAGGCGAGTTGGTGGTTCTTTGTGGGTGGGTTTTCAACAGCGATTTGGGCGAAATCGGTGGTGCCGGTTAGGGCTTTCCAGCCGGATTTCTTGTTCAGGATTTCTTCCGCCTAATGTGGGTTAGGGGGTGTTTTCTGAAGGTATGGGATGTGAGGTGATTCGAGGTGGACGTACCGTGCTGATGTGCATCTCTTTGGTGCTGGCCGGGCTGAGCTTGCCTGCTTCGCTGGTGTAGTGGAATACGAGACTGGGAGGTTAGTCTCTGGCTGAATGGGTATCTAGGATGCCTTACGATGGGTCAATGTCGCCGCTTCGTGTGGCGCCTGGTAGTCCGGCTACAGGCGTGAGTCCCATTCTGCGCGTGTGTCAGTATCGGTGGGATCGTTGGTAGAGTTGCAGTCCTTACGTGGTATCAACGGATTGTCCATCCTTGATCGCGCAGACAGAAGCACCACTTCCAATGTGCATTGTGATAATACTAGTCTGCTCAATGGGTTTGCTGAGAAACTCAGCCACCGATCGGAGAATGAACGAGTAGCTGATGCCGTGGAAACCATATTTCCGGAGTCCGTTCGCCTTGGCTGTCTTCTGGTCGATCGGGTAGGTCTTCACATGCTCAGGCAGGGTCTGGTGGAAAGCCGAGTCGAAGAAGGTGATGCTCTTGACGGACGGAGTCTCCTTCCTGCAATGACGAATAATTTCCAGCGCGGAGTAGTTGTGCCTGTGTCGTCAGAAGCGATCGCGTTTGGATGGTATGTAGTTCTCACGCACAATGGAGCTAGATCTTCCAGCTTCTCGAGATGGTTGTAGGATTCGTCCGTGATCACCACAGATGTCTCGTAATCTCCGCCATGAACTACCCGGTGGCAGATATATGCTAGATCATCGGTACTGGCGACTTCGGAAAGCTCGGGATCCGAGATGCAGCGTTGGAGCAGGAACTTGAAGGCATCTTGTGGGGTGTTAAGGCTCTCCTTGAGCTCCTCGTTGTGTTGCGTAGAGCCACTAGAGTATTTCAGTTTTGCTGGGGGAGCGGTGATGCCGGAGACCTGAGCTGCAGCAATCACTTTGGGAGTCTTCTCGAAGGTATAGAATGTAAGCTTCACCGAAGAGGAGCCGGCATTGACGGAGAGAATGGACTTGCGCGTCATCGTGGAGGGGCAATTGGAAGCGGGAACACAGCGACTGGCTGTCTGATTATCAAAGGGCTGCGCGACCTGTATATATGTGCATTAGTCTTTGTCGCACCTTGATCCTGGAGGTTGGTGATTGAATTGGAAGTGACAGTTCCCGGTTGCGAGGGCGGGTGATGTCACTGCGATTCCCGGCTGTGACGTATGATGCACCGATCCCGCCAACTACTATTACTACTACCACTTTATTTCACTTCATTCAATGCTGCACTTTTTCCTCTCAAACCGCTGTAACAGGGGGATATTTATTTCCTTGTTCCCACGTGTGGTCACTAGCCAGATCAATTACAGACCCTGAAATCTCGGACGGACCCTGATACTTATCATCGTACATATATTAGTTGATCAATTGATCTCAGGATCAGCTCACCATGCCTGGGGAAATTATTGACAGGCCAAATCCCAAGGCCGAGCCATCGCATATTCCGGATCTTGTCGAGCAATTGCAGGTCAAGTTGCAGGAGACGGCTTTGGAGAAGCCTGACTACGATGGCCTGCTGAAGTTCCGTCGCGCAGCGGCGTACATCGCGGCTGGTGAGATGATCCTCCTCAATCGTCTAGTTAGTTTTCGCTAACACACTGCAGCCATGATCTTCCTCCAGGATAATGTGCTGCTGAAACAGAACCTAAAACACGAGGACATCAAGCCCAGGCTTCTTGGTTAGTATATTCGACCGCCTCAGACGCCCCGATGCAGGCCCGCTCACACCTCACAGGCCATTGGGGCACATGTCCTGGACTGATCCTCGTATACTCCCATTTGAACTATCTCATCAGAAAACAAAACCTAGACATGCTATATGTGGTTGGACCGGGACACGGCGCACCAGCCATGCTGGCTGCCCTGTGGCTTGAGGGCTCTTTGGGGAAATTCTACCCCCAGTACTCACGAGACATGGATGGTCTTCATCAACTCATCTCAACTTTCAGCACAAGCGCTGGACTACCAAGGTTTGATCGCCATTGAACCGACCTGAAGCCAAGCTGACCCTCCCAGTCATATCAATGCGGAAACCCCGGGTGCGATCCACGAAGGTGGTGAACTAGGCTACGCGTTGGCTGTCTCTTTTGGTGCTGTGATGGACAACCCGAATTTGATCGTCAGTTGCGTGGTTGGTGACGGAGAAGCAGAGACTGGCCCGACCGCGACGTAAGTGCCTCACGATGTCCACCCACAACGCGTGCTGACAGAGCCAGGTCCTGGCATGCAATCAAATACATTGACCCTGCAGAATCAGGTGCCGTCCTACCGATTCTCCACGTCAACGGCTTCAAGATCAGCGAGCGCACTATCTTCGGTTGCATGGACAACAAAGAGCTGGTCACTTTGTTCACAGGGTATGGCTACCAGGTGCGCATTGTCGAGGACCTGGAGGATATCGATGCAGATCTCCACAACTCTATGCTGTGGGCGATTGGGGAGATCCACAAAATTCAAAAAGCAGCGCGCTCTGGCAAACCGATCATGAAGCCGAGGTGGCCAATGCTCGTTTTGCGCACACCAAAGGTATGGCGATGGTACCTACACGGGATTTGATTCGAGCTAACTGTTTGAAGGGTTGGTCCGGGCCCAAAGAGCTACACGGTTCATTCATCGAGGGGTCTTTCCATTCGCATCAGGTTCCTCTTCCCAACGCAAAGAAAGATAAGGAGGAGCTTCAAGCTCTGCAGAAATGGCTGTCCTCGTATGCCCCCCACGAGCTTTTCACCGAATCGGGAGACATCATCGACGATATCAAGTCTGTGATTCCTGCGGATGACCATAAGAAGCTGGGTCAGCGTGCAGAGGGCTACAAGGGATATGTGGCACCCGATCTCCCGGACTGGCGAGGATTTGGCGTGGAAAAAGGCACCCAGCAGAGCGCTATGAAGACCATCGGAAAGTTCATTGACCAGGTCTTTACCCAAAATCCCCACACCGTCCGACTGTTCTCGCCAGATGAACTGGAAAGCAACAAGCTAGACGCAGCTCTTGCACACACTGGACGGAACTTCCAGTGGGACCAGTTCTCGAACGCAAAAGGCGGTCGTGTCATTGAAGTGCTCAGTGAGCACTTGTGTCAGGGCTTCATGCAGGGATATACATTGACTGGTCGTGTGGGCATATTCCCATCTTACGAAAGCTTCTTGGGGATTATCCACACCATGATGGTGCAATATGCCAAATTCAACAAGATGGTACGTTCTACCATGCACTGACCATTGTACGTGGCCAAAGACTAACGAGGCTGCAATAGGCTCAAGAGACGACCTGGCACAAACCGGTCAGCAGCATCAACTACATTGAAACGAGCACATGGGCTCGTCAGGAACACAACGGATTCTCTCACCAAAATCCATCTTTCATCGGTGCCGTGCTCAAACTGAAGCCCACCGCCGCCCGCGTGTATCTGCCCCCTGATGCCAACACTTTCTTGTCCACGGTGCATCACTGCCTCAAGTCCAAGAACTACATCAACCTCATGGTCGGGGCAAAACAGCCGACACCTGTGTATCTGACCCCCGAAGAGGCCGAGAACCACTGCAGAGCCGGTGCATCGGTCTGGAAATTCTGCAGCACCGACGGCGGGCTGGACCCGGATGTCGTGCTGGTGGGAATTGGCGTAGAGGTGATGTTCGAAGTCATCTACGCGGCGGCCATCCTCCGCAAGCGTTGTCCAGAGCTCCGGGTGCGGGTGGTCAATGTGACGGACTTGATGATTCTTGAGAACCACGGACTGCATCCCCATGCTCTGACCACGGATGCTTTCGACAGCCTGTTTGGCACGGACCGGCCAATCCACTTCAACTACCACGGATACCCGACTGAGCTGAAAGGCCTGCTCTTTGGGCGACCCCGCCTGGATCGGGTGACGGTGGCAGGGTACATGGAGGAAGGAAGCACGACGACGCCATTCGACATGATGCTGGTGAACCAGGTGTCACGGTTCCACGTGGCGCAGGCTGCGGTGATTGGAGCGTCGCGGCGGAATGAGAGGGTTCAAGTGCGCCAGCAGGAGCTGGTGACCGAGTTGAATCACAATATCGTGGAGACACGCAAATACATTATCGACAACCGCAAAGGTGAGAATCCACCACCCCCTAACGAGTCGAGTCTACCTCATGCTGACGGTGCACAGACCCCGACGATACATATGACACGCCCTCGTTCGATTGAGGCGAGTAGGCAACAGATCCCAGCATGGGGGCACATTGAAAAGAATGACCCATGATTAGAGATAGACCAGAATCCCAAGCTATAATTGTTCCACCTCCGTGTTTGCAATGTCGAGTAAGCGGCAACATTAGCCACCACCAGCGGCCGTAGGCATTTGATATAGAGATCCGCCGATGGAGGGCGGCTAGGATCGCCAAGAACGGGCTGGGCCTGAAGCTTTCCCAAGAACAGCGAACCTTGCGGTGGCGGCCTTGAAGGGGAGGCTGAGTGATGGTCGCTGCCTGAGGCGCAGGCGGGGTCATGGACGTTCTTCCATCGCTTGTCTTCTCCGCTCCTCTGGCCCGCGCCGACAGATGACGACGACGCCCACCAGTTTCCTTCACACTTCAGAGGAATAGCTTCTAGTTATGCTTACCACATAGCATCGGAGCTTCCCTATCCCGACCCCGCCCAGGAACCATATTTATGCTTTATTGCTGCAATCTGCTGCTCGCGAACGGAGGCCCGGGGTCCACCTACGCCGACCAGCTCTTGGCTTGCATGGCATGGCCCGTCCAGCTGTGACGCGACAACCAACCTGGAACAATCTCGCGACGCTGCCTGGGTAGCGGCCCTATCAGGAACATGAAGCAAGACCTTACGGCCGTACGGGAAGGGCGATCCTCGACGTGGTGGTGATCCTACAGTCTTGGACGTAGCGAGTCCTGCTCGGAGCCACCGGCATCAGGCAAGACGCGCTAAACCTCTTTAGGCGGACCTTGCGAGCCCTCGTCTTGTCCGCCACCTCTTTTTTTGGGTCTCGCCAAATTATTTGTCGAATGACCTGGTTGCTTTTGCAACAGGGCCCTGCTTACACCCATGGGGAGCAATCAGAAGGCTCCGTGCAACGGGTGTCCCCGCCGTACCAAGTGGTGCCCAGGACCGGGTAGCCAGGAGAGAGATGGGGGTTTTGTCTCAATGGAGGAGTATGGAGGATAAAGTATCGGGGGCAGATTTTGGAAGGATGTCCATCGCGGGTTTTATTTCTCTCCTTTATAGGCAGAGCCTCTGATTCCTTTTGCTTTTTCTTCCCATTCTACCCTTTTGATTGGTACTCTCGTGCCGATTTCACTGTCGAGAGCAACTAGATCGCTCAGCCACTCTTTCGGCCCTATTGACTCTGCCGTGCGGTGTCATTCTTTTCCTCAGTCACGGCCGTATCTTAATCTCCGGCGTGTTCCCTGCGTTATATCTATCTGTATTTGCCCGTTGCTTTGTCGACAGCTCCGTCTGGCCTCAGAAACTAGCCTTCGGCATACCGGTCGTCTATCTGCACCAATATGTCGGGCATGAACGCTACGGCGGAATATGAATTCAAGCAGCAACTGACACAGGGCTGCCATGCTAAGATTGCAGGATATGGCACGTCGTATGGCTACGTCCCCTCGCTGGCCGCTGGCATCGTCTTCTGCACCCTCTTCGGACTGTCCATGATCCTCCACACCGTGCAGCTGGTGTGGAAGCGGTCCTGGTGGTGCGCCGTCTTCGTCCTCGGCTGTATGGGTATGTGGACATCTATTATCTCATATCGTGGCTCACAATCATCGCTGACTTGTCTACTACAGTTGAAGTTCTGGGCTGGGCAGGACGGACCTGGTCTGCTGAGTGCCCCTACAACGGGACGGCCTTCCTCATGCAGATTTCCACCCTGATCATCGGTACGCAGGCACCAGCACGATTATCAGATTCATGAAACAGGCACTAATTTCCGCCTAGCACCCACTTTCTTCACTGCAGGCATCTACGTTCTCTTAGGCCGTTTCATCCACCTTTTGGGCCCCGAGACCTCAATTTTGAGTCCGAAACTCTATCTCTGGATCTTCGTCACTTGCGACATCGTCTCCTTGGTTGTCCAAGCCGTCGGCGGTGGCATGGCCTCGATGGAAGTCAACAAGGTCAACGGCAATACTGCCCCCGGCACACACACCATGGTCGCCGGTATCGTCTTCCAGTTGGCATCCATCACCGTGTTTGTGTTCCTAGCCGCCGATTTCATCCGTCGCACTCTCCGCCTGCAGCTGTTACAAACCATGACCGGTACGATCGTTCCCCTTCTCGGCGCGATGATCTTCTCTGTCATCTGCATCTACATCCGGAGTATCTATCGAACCATCGAGCTGTCGCAGGGCTGGACGGGATTTCTGATCACCCATGAGCGGTACTTTATTGTCCTGGACGGCGTGATGATGGTCCTAGCCGTGGGGGTCTTCAACATCTTCCATCCGGGGTGGTTATTGCCCAAGCACGGGCCCAAGGCCTTCCACCGCGAGATCTACTCTCCAGACGGGGTGGCCAGTGGGATGGAGATGCGGTGATCGCCCTTCCCCCTCCCATTTTCGCTTCTCTCAGTCTTATAATTTTCTCGCCCCTATTCCTATTTCCCCCCAAACGAATTCATCTCTCGCTTTTGATATATCCACGCAGCGCTTCAATTAGAGTGATAGATCCGATTACATCAGAAATGACATTATGTAATTGAGTTCGCATGGACATGTACTCACGACGCAAATCGCAAATCGCCATAGTAGAACGATCAAACCGATCAACCCAATCACTACCTACACCCCGCATGACTGAATCAATCAACCCGAAACATCATCCCAGATACAAAACATACTCAACGTCAGAGGTATACAGCGACCCAACAAAACTAGATACCATCATCCATCCATCCGTGCACATGCGACAAAAGCTCAAAAATAAGACCTTGGGCTGATACCCTTAGATTTAAATCAACTTGAAACACAACCCCCGCTGAAACAAGACTAGACTGGACTAGACTAAACCAGACCCTGAACCCCAACCCGGTCAATTTGCTTTTTGGGTTTCGTCTCCTTCGTTCGTCGTTGGTTTTGTTCTTTTGTGAATAGCGACGTCATGGCTAATTGACTGCCTGACTGACTAACTGACCAAAAAGATACCAGTGGTGATAGAAGCAAGATAGCAGCACACCATATGAGAAAACCTTAACACACATTCTCTTTGTCACATAGAAGTTCATGAAGAAAGGAGGAAGGTAGAGGGAGGAAGATACGAAGATAAGACTATCATGAAGCTGCTTATACACCATCAACAGCTTCGATCCATCCGAACATAGCGCCCGTCACCAAGGCCGCGATACTCCACACCGTGCCCCAGGCCATGGCGCCCTCGACGTCCACGCGGTTGACGGTCCCGGCAACTTGAATGACTGTGTTCACGAACAGCATGCCTGCCAGCAGAGCCGTGCGCGAGATCAGCACTTGGGTCTTCTTGGTCAAGGCGCCCCAGGTCTTCCGGTACACGGTACAGGCTAGGTACTCGCCCTCCGTGCTGGTCTTCTCCTTCTTGGTGTCCTTGGACGAGGAAGATGCGCCCGTTGAGCTAGCGAAGAGGAAATCGCGCGCCGCGAGACCGGCGGGCAGAAGTGTCAGGAACACCACGGGGAGACCGGCGGGGCCGGCATGCACGGCGGTGATGTCGGGGAGGTCCTGGAAGTGGGTGACGAGTTTCGTGGGCAGCCAGGTGGTCGCGTAGCTGAGGTAGAGGGTGACGGTGAAGATGGCGGTCGCGCCGATGGTGGTGTAAATGGTGGTGGGGCGGTCCTGGAGGATGGAGCGGTTGGGGATGGCGGTGGTGTGCGAGTGAACGGGGGTCGGGTTGCGGAGGAGGACGAAGGGGATAGTGGTGGACGCGAGCGTGATGAAGTAGCTGGTGAGGGTTGTGGTTGGGCGCAGGCCGTAGAAGGTCGAGAGGAGGCTGTAGGTTGGCAGGTGGGTGAGGAAGGTGAAGGAGAGCACGTCGCGGCCTGATTTGTTTGGGTCAGTCTGTTTGTCTAGCTGGGGCGGAGGGGAGAGGGGCATACCGTCAAAGCCCAGGATCCAGGCGAGTCCGACCTCGACGGCCTTCCAGGCCATCAGGCCTCCTACTTCCCACCATGTCTCAAGGTGTTTGCTCACGCTGCCGAGCTCGCCGAGGGTGATGCCGGTCGTGAGGCTGAAGAGCGCGGAGCTCAACGCGAGGCTGCTGAACACGGCCAGGGAGAAGCGCACGATGGGGTGGATGCGTTCCACGCGCGCCTTTTGACGGAGCTTGCGCGTGGATTTTTCGACGGTGTCGACGCTGGAGTCGGCCGTTGCTGTGGCCGCGGAAAGGACGTCTTTCTTGCGGGGAGACATTGTTCTGTCGCTCTCTTCTCGAGGGTCGGGATTGGGTCGATAACTGGTTCTGGGGGGTGGGGAGAGGGAGGGAGATGGAGATGAGAGGAAAGAGCTTTCTTTGCGAAGAAGAGGCACGGAGGGGAGACGCGAAAATGGGTGAGGCTGGGATGAAGATGTTGCAATGATGAATTGAGATCCCCAATTGGCCGGGCGGTGAGGGGGGCGGCGGATGATGTCACCGGTGACGATGCCCTCATCGCTGCTTGGGACTGGCTAGATGAGATACGATCCTCTCTGGCATGCATTCTATCCTGTGTAATGCAGTCGTAAGTGGCTGTCGAATTGACGGTTCTAAATACACAGTACATGGGACCGCAAGCCACGATCCCAACCAAGGCGATATAGTACACTGATCAACCCGAGATCCTTTAGACGATCTCGATCTATTCTATACATCGTACAAGGCTCGCCATGCAGATTATGGCGTTCAATTATCCTCCTTCTTCTTCTTCTCCTCTTCTTGCTCCACGACAGAGAACTCGGCAGCACCTTGCTCGCGACCCTTGGGATCCCGCATGATAAGTTGATACTTGCCGTTGTTCCAGAGATCCTTGATCGTCAGCTCACGTGTGCGGCCCAAGCTTTCAATGTCACCAATGCGCGTAAGAGTGCCTTCCAGGTGCTCGTCGAATCCTTCCCAGGAGCATATCTCCTTGAAGGCATTCTGCATGGGAACTGAATCGGCACGCACCATAGCCCGGGAGTCGATCGTGAAGATGTTCTCATGGTCGTAGCTTTGGATGAAGTCCGCTCTCGTCATGATCTGTCGAGCTTCGTGGAGAGGAATCTCCGGCAGGATGTGGCCCAGCTTGGGGTCATAGGTCTTGTCCATTTCCTGTCCCTTGAGCACAAGTGCCCGAGCCAGCACCATCGCGGCAGACTATCACTCTGTTAGCGGGCAAGCCTGGTTCATCTCCGAGGAACAACGTACCGCATATTTCTGCTGGTCCATTACGTCGTCATCCATTTCGGGACCCAGGATCCAGCACTTGTTGAGGAACCACGTCTTCTCGGCTTCACAGATGCTGTGGCAAAGCTTCTTGTAATCCACGGCCTTTGCAACTCGGTTCAAGTAGGACAGCCGCCCACCGACGAGATCGTACACCTCTTCGAGAGTGTTGGGCGATAGGTCCTCGCCGAAGTACTGCTTGCGATATTTCCTCAAGGCTTCCATTGCCCGGTCTTTGGGCAAATCTTTAACTGGGATGACTTCCATTCTGGTAGCATATTTCTTCAGGCGTTCATAAACCCAGTACTCATCACTGTTTAATACTGTTTTGGTGTCAAACGGTGTTATGTCCGTCAATGGCTGTCGGAAGACTTACCTGTGGTGACCAGACCACTTGCTGCCCACTGTTCGGCCCGTTGTTGTATGACCTCGAGAAGATCTTGACCATCGTGGTCATCGCGGATCAGGTGTGCGCTGTTGATGATCAAGATCAATGGTGACTCCTTGCTGCGTCTTCTCGCAAGGGCAACCTTTTCCAGTTTGTTGAATGCGCGCTCAATGTCCAGGAGAGCAGTGGTATCACGGGGCCCCTTGATACTGAAAAGACTTCCAATGTAACTGTGGAGAAGTCAGAGGCCGCTCGACCCACGGACACATGAGGGTGCTTTGGTAGACCTACTCTTCGTGGAACTCATAGTCCAGGGCTTTTCCCAGGCGGATTCGGAAGATTTCGAGATCTGCGTGGGCCTCGAACATGGCACAGCCCTCGCCGTCAATCTTGCGCATCGCCTCGAGAATCATTGATGTCTTTCCGGTACCCTTTTCTCCAACCAACAAGTAGTAGCGACCTCCTGCGTGACCGGAAATGATTCTATCCACTCTAGCCTGCTCATCACGGTGCACCCAATGCTCCTCGTAGCTATACTTGTGCTTCCCGTCTTCTACACCCGCCAGCTCGAGGGCCGGATCACCTGGGTTGAAGGCATTTTCCATCTTCTCCAGAATCAGATACTTGTAGTACCGATGGTAGGCGTATCCAGCCAGACTAGACACTATCAGCATACAATCAAGCACCCCCCTGACTTCGGCATAGCTTACCCCAGAACGGCCATAGAAGCAAAAGTAGTCGCTGCGGCCTCCATCATCTTCAGCAGCGTCGACCTCAGCGTGGGTTCCTCCGAGTCATTGCTCTTGCGATTTTTGTCGTCTTTGGTAGCACTTTGATCCGACGTATCGGAGTTCTTCCGAGTTGAACCCTGCGAGAAGCCCCGACTCACGTAGGGGGTGATTATGCGGTTTGTTCTGGGCGGCCTGCGCAGGCCAGCCCGGGCAAAAGAAACCACGGACCGTTGCGCATATTGATATAACATGGTCGTGTGGTGGGTAAGCAAGCACCCTCGCTGCAGATCGGGTAATTTCAAGAAAAACGATTACCCAATAATATCAAGCAATTGAATGTCTATAAGAGTAATTGAGATCGAATGAAACGTCGAAAGAGTGTGTGGAACTTTTTAGAGGCGGAGACGGGGCGGAACCACCTATCTATACATTCAAAGAAACCACTGTCCAAAGCGAGGGGATTTATCGACCGCAACAAAGCTCCCTCTCGCAGGACCTGGGGCAGGTAATGAGTGCGGGGAGAAAGGGAAGCAGAGCGAAAGAAAGAAGAGAAAGAAGGACAAGTGCGCACGGGGAGAGAAGTGAGCTGGAATCGGGCCCGAATCTACTGTTACCAAAAGTCGGTACGGGGCAGTCACAACGCTGCCTTTTCGGATTGGCTTTGATTTCTCCGGTGCTGCGCCTCGATTCCCGGGCCCACTGTGGCTGACCACCGCGTACAATCGATTGATGTTGGATGTGGCCATTGCATGGATCGAGAGTGCTGGAGGATTCAAATCCTTGCTCTGTGTTGTTGATACACTATCATATCAGATGGCGGGTTGGATTCGTAGGTGGCATCTGGCTATTCTTTTAGCCATTGGAGCTGGAAGGATATAGGTTTAAGTAAGAGATATATTACGGAGTACGCACCAAGTGAGCTTTTTTGTTCCCCTTTATCTCCATTGGGAAGGATGGTTTTGAATGCAGGTATGAACAATGACAGCAGTGATGAAGTGGACACCTGAAATGTTGCGGACAACAAGTTATATATTGTGCCACGATTGCTGTAGTCGTGGCGCTTCGCAACGGACATCTTACAACTTAAGTATTGCTAAAAACGACGATTAAAAACTGGAACTACAACTATAAGGCGTGAAAGTTCGGGCCATTGAGCCTTGAGAAGTATTTTAGCATCGTCACCTGTATCTAATCTCAATGAGACCCCTAGTATTACATGTCTGGTGCGTTGGTGACAGCTGAAAAGGTCGCACAAAAGCAAAGCATGAAAATCATTTCCGTCCGCTGCGATGATCTCATTGTCAGTACTGTTATATGCTAACTATACCAGACAACCGGTGGGCAGAATAAGGCCATCGGGCCTCCGGAAGACCTCGAAATTAAAGTGCTGGGCAAGACACTATCCACACACCTTATCGTGGTCGCCGGGGTTGCGCAAGTGTTGTGGGGATGGATATTGGCTAGGATTTGGCTGTGTGGTGGTTCGCTGGCGCCCACCGCCCCGAGCACTTCCGAGGGTATTCCGCATCCGCGAAATTTTCTCCTGGCTGGTTTCCCCGTGTGCTTTCTCCAGCTTCAACCTTTCCTCTGCCTGCCAATTCTTTTCCTATTCGGGTCTTTTTTGGGTTCCCTTTTAATTGTCCTGGGTACGGGGTCGGGTTGTCTTCGATTCAATTGCCCTTGTCCTTGTACTATACCATTTATTTCTGTTTTCCGTCTCTTTCATCCTTTACTTCCACCGCCACCCGCTTCATCTTTGGCTGGGTGCTAGACAAGTCGTCGCCAGGTAGCTGTCGGTCTTAGCGCTACCTTTCCCATTCTATTCCTCCAATTCCACCTATTATCACCTACCAATCCGTCAACATGGCCCAGACCAATGGCGAAATGGAGCACTCGAAAGGTTCGCCTTCGTTAACAATCTCCAAACGCCGATAAGCTAATCTTTCAACAGAGACTCCCGAGCAGCTCACCAATGGTAACCACCCCGAGGAGGTTCCGGAAGAGGACAACACCGGTGGTATGTTGCTTGTGCTGCCCCATACTTCCCCGCGCGCTGTTACTGACCACGAATCCAATGCCCACAGGTCTTTTCCAGATCTCCGTGAAGCTCCCTCATGAGCCCTACAAGATCCAGGTGATGGTGGGTATTGCATCCGCAGATGTCATGCGACTAGAGGAAGGATTTGAGACCTCTAACCCGGATGCTTAGGTGTCGAGCCAAGAACAAGTCCAAGATGTGCGCCAATCGATCGTCGAGTTGCCCAGCACCTTCCAGTACACCTGCTTCCACCTCGAATTCAACGGCAAGCGCATCAATGACTTCGTCGAGCTGTCGGAGGTGCCGGACCTGAAGGCCGACTCCGAAATCACCCTGGTGGAGGACCCCTACAACGAGAAGGAAGCTCGTATGCATGTCGTCCGCATGCGGGAGCTGGTTGGTGCTGCCGGTGACCGGGTTGACAACCTTCACGGCATCAGCGCTGGTCTCTCGCTGCATGATGCCATTTCCGCCGAAGTGGCCGATGCGTCGGAGAAGGAGCACTCCCTGTCCAAGTATGACATCGCTAGCTCCCCATCTCTGAAGACCATCCTCCCCCGCGCCGAAGCTCCCCTGCCCAAGACCGTCAAGGCCATCTCTCTCTCCCCGTGGAACCCCGTTCCCTACCACCTCCGTCAGAAGGGCCACCTGCTCTACCTCCAGGTCACCACCAACGAGGGTGAGCAGTTC
This sequence comes from Aspergillus ibericus CBS 121593, assembly GCF_003184845.1. Lineage (NCBI taxonomy): Eukaryota > Fungi > Ascomycota > Eurotiomycetes > Eurotiales > Aspergillaceae > Aspergillus > Aspergillus ibericus. The sequence continues at coordinate 108,616 of NW_020292114.1, forward strand.
CAGATCACCTCGCACATCTCTGGCTTCTACGTGAACAAGAACTCCAACATGAAGTTCGATCCTTCCCCGAAGACCATCCCCAAGAGTGGCCGCGCACACTCGCTGCTCACCTTGATTGCCCACCTGTCGCCTTCCTTCAGCGCCTCTTTCGAAGCCCTCCAGGAGTCGAACAACAAGAAGGATCTCCTCACCACCTTCCCATTCCAGAACGCCATTCCTAACAACCCGTGGCTTGTTCCCCCTCCGACCTCGACTGCGAACGCTCACCAGCCAGACATCACCCGTTCTCAGGAGAACTACCTGATCTCTGGCGTCGACAACGCCGAAACCCTGCGTGACTGGAACGAGGAGTTCCAGACCACCCGGGAGCTTCCTCGCGAGACCGTCCAGGATCGTGTCTTCCGGGAGCGCTTGACCTCCAAGCTGTTCGCGGATTACAACGAGGCTGCTGCTCGCGGTGCGGTTCTGGTCGCTCGTGGTGAGGTCGCCCCTCTGAACCCCACCGAGGGCCGGGATGCTCAGATCTTCGTGTACAACAACATCTTCTACTCCTTCGGCGCTGACGGTGTTGGTACCTTCGCTTCTGAGGGTGGTGACGAGGCTGCCCGTGTCGCCGTCGGAAAGGATGTTCTGGGCATCAAGGCTGTGAACCAGCTCGACATCAACGGTCTCTTCACCCCCGGAACAGTTGTCGTTGACTACCTCGGCAAGCGTATCGTCGGTCAGAGCATTGTCCCCGGTATCTTCAAGCAGCGTGAGCCCGGCGAGCACCAGATCGACTACGGTGGTGTTGAAGGCAAGGACGTCGTGGCCACCCACCCCGACTTCGAGCCCGTCTTCGAGAAGATGTCCAAGGCTCTTCGTGTCAAGAAGCACTCCGTGTGGGACAAGGAGGGCAAGCGCCACGAGCTCGAGGGTAGCGTTGAGACCAAGGGTCTTCTGGGCACTGATGGCCGCAAGTACGTGCTCGACCTCTACCGCGTGACTCCTCTGGATGTGATGTGGCAGGAGGAAGAAGGTAGCGATGCCTACCCCCACCGCATGTCGGTCCTCAGACTGGAGCTTATCGAATCCTACTGGAGACACAAGATGAGCCAGTATGTGAAGGCTGAGGTTGAGCGCCGTCGCAGCGCCAAGGCCGAGGAAGACGCTGCCAAGGAGCAGTCCTCCGAGGCTACGGAATCCAAGGAGGGCTCCGAGGAGAAGACTGAGGAGAAGACCGAGGAGGCTCAGGATCAGGAGCGGGTCGATATCTCCGGATTCTCGCTTGCGCTGAACCCTGATGTCTGCAGCGGTCAGGTCCCTCAGACTGACGAAGAAAAGGAACAGTGGGCTCAGGACGAGAAGGAGGTTCGCGAGACCTGCGACTACCTGCGCTCCAAGATCATGCCCGAGCTGATCCAGGATCTGCACGATGGTGATGTCGGTTTCCCCATGGACGGACAGTCTCTCAGCCAGCTCCTGCACAAGCGTGGTATCAACATCCGCTACCTGGGTAAGCTCGCTCAGCTGTCCAAGGAGAAGGGTGCTCGTCTCGATGCCCTGTCGACTCTCCTGGTTCAGGAAATGATCGCTCGTGCCTTCAAGCACATTGCCAACCAGTACCTCCGCGATGTGCCGGCACCCTTCGTCGCCTCCTGCATTGCCCACTTGCTCAACTGCCTTCTGGGCGCCGATGTCAACGCCACCCCCAGTGCCGAGATCGACGCCTCTATGCGCGCGATCTACCCCGAGGGAGACTTCTCCTTCGAGAAGGTCACCCCTGCCACTCTCCGCACTGAGATTGAGAAGCAGGTTACCATCCGCTACCGCTTCACTCTGGAGTCCGAGTGGTCCAGCTCCCTCAGACACCTCCAGCTTCTCCGTGATCTGTCGATCAAGCTCGGTCTCCAGCTTGGTGCCCGTGACTTCATTTTCGACAAGTCGCAGATCCCTGCTAAGGTTCCTGCCACCAACGGCGTCAACGGTGCCGGTCAGGATGAGGGCAACAAGAAGAAGAAGAAGAAGGGTGGTGACTCGAGCTCCCCCGTTCGCGCTGCCGCCGTGGAGAAGCCCGTTCTTTCCATTGTGCCCGATGACATCCTGAACATTGTGCCCTTGGTCAAGGATGCCTCTCCCCGGAGCTCCCTTGCCGAGGAGGCCCTGGAAGCTGGACGTATCTCGCTTATGCAGAACCAGAAGCAGTTGGGCCAGGAGCTCATTCTGGAATCGTTGTCTCTGCACGAGCAGATCTACGGTATCCTCCACCCCGAGGTCGCCAAGCTCTACCACCAGCTGTCCATGCTCTACTACCAGACCGACGAGAAGGAAGCCGCTGTCGAGTTGGCTCGCAAGGCTGTCATCGTCACTGAGCGCACTTTGGGTGTGGACTCGGCCGACACCATTCTGAGCTACCTCAACCTCAGTCTCTTCGAGCACGCCTCCGGCAACACCAAGACTGCTCTGGCTTACATCAAGCACGCCATGGATCTCTGGAAGATCATCTACGGCGCCAACCACCCCGACTCCATCACCACCATGAACAATGCCGCGGTGATGTTGCAGCACCTCAAGCAGTACGCGGACTCTCGCAAGTGGTTCGAGGCCTCGTTGGAGGTCTGCGAGTCGCTCTTTGGCCGCCAGTCGATCAACACCGCGACGATCCTGTTCCAGCTGGCCCAAGCGCTGGCTCTTGACCAGGACTCGAAGGGTGCCGTTGCCAAGATGCGTGATGCCTACAACATCTTCCTTAGCCAGCTGGGTCCCAACGACCGCAACACCAAGGAAGCCGAGACCTGGTTGGAGCAGCTCACTCAGAACGCGGTCTCGATCGCCAAGCACGCCAAGGACATCCAGGCCCGCCGTCTGCGCCGGGTCAACATGAACCCTCGCTCTCTCGGCACCAAGATCCAGCCTCAGGTCGGTCAGACCGTCGAGGCCGCTGGCGCCCGGGCTGGCGGCTCCTCCCTGGACTCCCGCAGCGTCGATGAGCTGCTCAAGTTCATTGAGGGTGGTGACACCGGCTCTTCCAAGGCCAAGCAGAAGAAGCGCGCTGCCGCCAGCAACCCTAAGCTCCGTGGATCGAAGAAGTCCTCGGCCTAAGCGTGAACATAATCTCCCTCCGCCACCCCACCTTTCTTCGCATGGCCTCTGGCTAAGCTAAAATTGTTTTTGGTTCCATTTTCTCGGACTCTGCCTGTCTTACTAGAGGTATTATTTGGCTCTATATATCCCTGCAAAGAGTTGATGTTTTGGATGAGCGGGACGTTTTACTTGACTGTAGAATTCTCTCTACTCTCGCGCCGATTTGGTGCTATGGGTTTTTTTCTCATGTGTTTTAATTGATGTATTCTGGCATGGGTTCTCTGTCGCGGGCAGTGCATGGCCAGGTCGGGCGATTTGCATGCTGTGTATTATATACGATGATGGTGGTTATCCAATACGACCCTGTAACGATGCTATGCTTTGGTGCTCTGATTGTGTAGTGAATCTGAGTTAATCTAGATGGACTCACTAGATTTATTGAAGTTGAAGTCATTCATCAGCCATTCTCCTAGGATCATTAGTCACTCCGCCCTTCCATATAGAAACCCAGTGAAGATATCCAACTGGATAGTTATAAATGATCAGATCAGAGGTAGATCCCAATCATCAAGCCACTCTTGGATCTTTCTTCCTCCTCACCATCTTCTCTCCAGATGGTATCTTAGAAAGCATAATACAGGAAGAACAACTACCTACACATTATCACAAGTCATCTCTGCTGAAAAGTTATCTAAAAATAGCCTTGTATTGCCCCATAAATCACCATCTTCGTCCAACGAACAGAGCCATACCGATCCGAGATCATCTTACCCATCAATGAACAAGCAAGAAGTCCAACGATGGGACAGTGCTTCTTAGAATTTAGTATATTTGCATCTACTTATCCCAGATTTATTGAGCAAGAAGGATTTCAACCTTCAAAGAAATAAATTTCAATCGACACATATAGGCAAAAGGTCTGTTAAATGGATTCGTCGGGCAGGTGAGATGCAGGTTACTTTGGATTTACTTGGGGATTAGGCTCTCAGCATCAGAAGTAGATTGTGGTGTGGGCTAGCTAGCAAGCTATTTACCTTCGTATGGCCACTCTGCATTGCTGCTTTCTTCTTTCATGAGGTTATGGATAGACATGCCCTAGACGTGATTGATTGTGCTTAGTCCTTTTAGTATGGAGTATAGTAGAATTGCCTGAGACGATAGTAGTAAAGACTCCCACCAACTATGCAAATGGTCGAGACGAGTCGATCCTGACTAAGGATCGACGCTAACCGCATCCGGCGGGCCCGGCAATGTTTACATCGACGGCGGCACATCGACCGTCACTGTTACTCCAGCATCCTACATTTCTCAATTAAACCCCGGGTCCCTTTGATCGGGACGCGCTGTATCATCTTATCAACAGAGTTATTTTGGAGTTTGGACTTATTCAGGTTTCTTGAGAATGTATTAGCAACTTGGTTATCTCACATACCCAGTCGCGAGCCCGCAGAACATGGACTATTTATGAGCATCGATAATCCTGACGAGCCTGGTTCTGATGCGCCCTCCTTGACTTGCATCCAATTACGGACGTGACACTTCCTGGGAGTCTTAGCGATAGACAGCGAGCCAACCGGCGCAACATGGAGGATATCCGACCGACCGCGAGATGGGCAAACCGCATGTTGCGCCCCTTGACATCCATCCACCACCGACTACAGAAACACTACGAGATCCGATCCAGCGTTGCCGACACGAAATCGAAAAGCAAGCCCGATCAACCAGCCCCCGACCGTGTGCGAGCCCCGACAAAGAGAGTGGCCACTGACGCAGGCTGCAATCTCTCGGACGAAGAACCCGATGATCCTGCCTGGATCCCTGGAAAACCGGGAAATCGCCGAATCAGACACAATTACTCGAGTCGCGGACAGAAGAATGGAGTGAGACGGCGCAGTCGACTGTTGATCAAAAGCCCCGAGGTGCAGAGGACACTGCCTGGTGCCATTGAAATCGCGACCCCGTTGATCACCGGAACCGCACAAGGGCCGTCGGACGTTTCGTCATCGATCCGGAAACAACTCTTTCGAAATATTTTCCCGCCCACGAGTAACGCCGAGTCGAGCGATCGTCGGAGGCAATCCCGAACGAACAATCCCAGTTTCCCGGCTTACCAGGGCTCATGGAAGGAAGTCCTGGACCTGTCGGGTGATCCGGGCTTTGTGGACATTGCGCGCTTTTTGGATCGGGTGCTTATCAAATTTTTGAAGAATACGCGGGCTGCTCCGTCGGGCGCAAACAAACATGAACTGGAAGGTCGCGGAGCCCGGTCGTTGCTATCGATGGCAGCGCGACGTCTTCCGGAGTTTGTGGCCGAAGAGCAGCGATTGCAGGATGAAGCGGATGAGGATGGCGAGGTCGACATGTGCGATGCATACTTTACAGAGCTGGAAGCTCATTATGCACCTGGCGGTAATGGATGGCAGCCACTTCGCGATGCCGTGCGCGCGCAGGGCATCCACCTCATCGCGGAGATGATGCTGCGGGGATGGGTATCCAAACTGGCTGCCTGTCGGCTTCTGGAGGAGTGTCTGGAGCACGGGGAGTTGGACGCTTTCGAATCGCTTATATCACGATATCTTACAACTATCAGCGCATACGACTATCCACCAGCCTTTGACCCTCTCAGACCCGGGAGCCACTGCGATGATCCTATTCATCTACTACGCAATTACTACTCAAGGGCCCCTGGCAGAAGGTATTTCGTTTTCGACGAGATGGCCAAGCTTCTATCCCGCAGGGCTTTCCCGCCGGAATGGATGGTCACCACCCGGTGGAAGAAGTGCGTGGACGGGGCCATCCGATCACTGTCTCTCGGCGATGGAGATTCAGCTGCCGCAACCAGGGCTATCGAGGCCATCATTCTTTCATCCGCTGGCATCTACCCAGCCACGGACTCAGTGATCGCGCGAGGGAAGGGTAAAGGCGCGTCTCGTTCTGCACGGTCCATGGACACCCGGGCCTCGGTCATGAATCCCACGAGTGTACCCAAAGACCAGTCTCCGTGTCCTGTTCCCATCCAAGATGCGCTCAGCAACCTCTCGGCGAGCCTGGTCACCGCTCTCTGCGGTATGTATCTGGCACGATCGCAAGCCGCCGGTGCCAATGATCAATCGACTGGCATGATGGTCCGGTATGTTGTTGAAGCATTGTCCTTGGGGGTGCAACGGGCCATTGGATTGGTGTTGTCGCGACGTGAGATGGAAGGCCCCAGTTTTCAAGCCCTGCGCCGGGGCTACGTCTTGTTGGGTGAGTGGACGCTTCAGTGTAGCGAAACACCCGTGCCCGAGGTCATTGGCCAGTCCGACTCGATTTCGCGGGAGAATATAGAATTGTTCTGCCTATCATTAGCCCACCAACATGATGTGGTCAAACAGCTAGCAGAGTTTGTCCAACAAGTGTTTCACTGCTGTGGTCATGCGCGCAAGAATGATCCTGCTCGGACGCCCCGGGACATCCAAACGATCGTATCGCGGCTGGCTCAAATAACGACCATGAGCGGTATTTCTTTGCTGCTCGCTAAGGTGGCCGCGGAAACAGCCATGGCGTTGGCGGAAGTTACATTGGATGAGGACGACCACACGTGGGCTCTGGAAATTCAAGGCCAGGCGGCCTCGTCCCAACAGGGAGGGAGTGCAGAACAGTCCCCTGCTGTGGCGCATGTGCCGCCCAATGATGCGATCCACTTGTACCGATGGGAAGACAGCATCGGTGAGTGGGTGGCCAGTACGCCGGCCTCTAAGCCCCTGGCCACACGTGGTGTTGGCTGCATACCGAGCCCAACAGCTGGGAGAGCTGAGCGGCTTTCGATGGCCTGCTCAACCAGTAGCAGATCGTCCAGCCCTGAACCTTTGGAGGAGATAGCGTCGAGCGTGACATCATCTGCGCCATCCATGTCCGGGAAAAGAGAGCGTGCGAACCATGATTGGAGGCCACCGTCACCCAAGAGGCTCCGGTCCAGTGTCCGGACGCTGGCTGCAGCCCCCATCACATCCAGCGTGTCGCCGGCGATTCGCGGGCGCGTCGCAGCGGCTCGCTCCCAGGAGCCCGATTCCGCACCGATAGCCGCCCGGACGCGGACGGCCCTTCGTGACTTGCCCCAAGCCAAGAACTGCGTCGTGAAGAAGCGTCCGTCCTCCATCCAGGCGGACCCAATCAAGGTGGTGCCCCAGATCGAGGTGGTTATCATTAACCGCCCACCCCCGGTGACGCCCTTGCTCCCGGTTCCCAGCCCGTCGAAGACGGAGGGATTTCAACGATCCACCCGGACGCGCCCATTGCCCATGCAGCGGGTGATTCCTGGGTCAGACGACGACAGCGAGGATGAGCTGAGTTTTTTGTGAGCGGGGTAATTGGCTCTGGCGGTGGCGTTGGACTGTTGGGAGTTCTCAATTTTTGGGCGGGTCTTCCATCCTCCTGGGAGACTTTTTCGTTTATCATTTTGGTTTTCTGCGTAGGGTGCATTATTTTGGGATTTCTGGTTCAGGATGATACCCGCGGCAGGCATTCTTGGTTCCGGTCATTGGATTGGGGGATAGGATTTTGGTATTGCTTGCACCGTATGCTACGACTTCGCGATAATGGATAGAGTTAACTACCTTGGACTCGACGATGACATTGGCTTTGGGCGGCGGAGGACTCTGAAACCCCCTAAACCAACCCCACGGAGTCACCCCTGACGTGATCGATCGCGATGAAGCAACCGCAGTGACAGGTTGGTGACACTTGACAGCGTCGCACTAGCGATGACAGCCACGGCCGAAGTGTATCGTGACTTCTTGAGACCGGGCGATACTATCTATCAAGATAGTACTCCGTAGTACTTAGTATCTACTCGATAGCGCCCGGTCCACCAGCACTGAATCCTGGACTCCCCCTGGGTGAATTTCTCAGCCGGGCTCGCTCCCCACCTGCCGCCTTGGGCAAGGCGTGACGATATAGCGTCCCGCACAGTAAAACAGTCAACAGGCCGGGGCTCTTTGCGCTTTGCTGCCGGGCCGCATCGGCGGCTGGCCCAGTTTCGTTCATTTAATTCATTCATTCCATTCCATGCCCACGGCCCCAGTGGCAAGCTTTCTGAGACCAGAATCGGAATGGGTTCAGTGGATGAGTTGGGTGGAAACTTGCCGAAAAGAAGCAAGATATAACTACTTACCTGCCTGAAGCCAAGCTAAAGGTGATGCTCACTACGGTGAGTACAGTCCAGAGGAAGTACTGTGTACGAAGTATGATGAATGTCTCAAAGCTAAATGCGCAAGGACGCTTGGGGCCTTGGAGGTCAACGGAGTGGAGTACTCCCTGAATCCCGCCCTCCACGATTAGGGATGACCAAGAACTCTGTCAGAAGCCATTCGGAGACGATATCCATTTGGGACTCAAGACTGGAGAGTGGCTTGGGAGCTTGACGGGAGAAACCGCCCAAACCATTGGTGGCCGGGACAATGAATGAATGGCCACAATGCCAATCAATGGAGATGGCCTGCCGTTGCCAAGAATAGATCCTTCTCGTCGTCTCGCCGCCATCCTTTCTGCATCATCCCATCAGGATCGCGAATAATTCTACGGATTATACGGAGTAGACCACAACAGGCAATGACTTGCAAAGGTCTTTGCCCGGTTCCTGACTCTCTGCTGCTCATCTCAAACCGCGCCAACCCACTTGGTCCCGCCGACGCCCGCCATGGGCGCCAAGATTGGCTCGCTAACGCAAGGGCGACAGCCAGCTCATCCCCAGCCAAGCCGCGAGATCTGATCCGGCCTCCGCTGGGCCGTTTCACCTTCGAACCATTCAGCAGCGCTCCCGGCCTCGCCGCAATGGCCTCATATATCCGCTTCCCTTGGCGGGGAGGCAAATTTGACAGGAGTCACCGGACGGGCGATAGTCCATGGCTCGACCTGTCTCCCCTTCTCCCCTCCCCACTCGGCGATGCATTGACTCGATGGGGATGGGCCCTGATGCTGGGCCCGGAGGAGCTCCAGCCAGGAGCCAAGGGCGTGAAAGGTGATGGATAAGCGGAGGAAGGTTTCGCTTGATCATTTCATTCCCCACGCCTGGAAAGAGTCCTCCTCTTCGTGCCGTTCTCTGCATCTCGCTTCTACACCTGGTGTTAAGCGCTTTCTTTTCACAACTCGGCTACAGGATAGCCCTTCTTTTCAACATCCCTGCTTTCGTTCTTCCAATCGTCTCTTTCGCTTCTGGGTTGCTGTTGGCCGCTGTTGGCTGTTGGTACCCAATCCCCATTCTTTCCAAACTTTTTCCTTAGCTGAAGAGAGAGTGACCGGTTCACCCTCACCTCACATTCCGGTCGTTGCCCGCCACATTTGGGAGATTCCGCACAAAAGTATCCAGACCCCGAGCGACCGTCCATTCCCTGTAACCGGGACACCAAGCTCTCTGCTGGTTCCTCGACCCTGGTCCGACTTGGTCGCTTTCTCTTTGTTCAAGGGTGTACCCTGCGCAGTGAAACAAAGCGCGAAAACAATCCCCTTGTTGGTGAACCCTGGTCGAGCTGGACGTGGGATATATTGATTCCCAAACCCAACGCCAGCCAACACTTCGAGAGACTTCACATCACCTTCATTGGGTCTCTCGCCCGGTCAAATTGACAAGGGTTGTGGCAAGTTTTGCGGGCAGTTTTCCCTGCATAAAATTCTCAGAGCTGGTCTCGTACAAGAACTCCTTTTCGGCACCCCGACGTCGATTGTAAAGTCTTCTTCCCATTCGTTTCTTCACTTCTCCTTCTCAAAAGATGCATTCCCTTCTTCTCTGCTCGTCCCTGGTTGGACTTGCCTCGGCCGCAGAGCTCGAAAAGCGCCATGGAGGCATCTCGGTATACGAGATGCTCAACGACGACCTCGCCCGCCTCAGTCTGATGGTCCTGGGCCTGATGGCTGCCTTCATCTATGTATGGAAGATGTGGCACCGCCTTGCGAGCCATATGAGACGACTGGCGAGCTTCACCAATGAGCGCCAACGATACTTTGTTTCCCCCCACGGCATGCTCGCAAAGATCAACAACCATATCATCTATGCGCCATTGTTCCGCACCCGACACAATCGCGAATTCCAGCTGTCGCGGGCCGTCAACATGGGTACGCTGCCGAGCCGATTCCACTCGTTCCTTCTGGTGGGCATCGTCGTGATGAACGTCGTCCTGTGCGTTGTCACGGTGCCCTATGGGTCCGCAGAGACCACGGTTGCGGGCCTGATCCGCAACCGCACCGGAACCATGGCGACTGTGAACCTTATTCCCGTGGTGCTCATGGCCGGCAGGAACAATCCCCTCATCACCCTGCTTCAGGTGCCTTTCGATACCTTCAATTTGATCCACCGTTGGCTCGCTCGGATCGTCGTCCTACAGTCCCTTGCCCATGTATTTGCCTGGGCTATACCCAAGGCTCAGTCAGGTTGGTGATCGCAGCTGAAATCAAGTGGTCATGTGTGCTGACCATCGTATAGCCGGTTGGGATGTCATAGGAATGGTGTTTGGTGAGAGCAGCTTCATGCTGAACGGACTGATTGTAAGTGTCCTGGAAAGGCAATGTCGACATGAAATCTCGCTAACTTGACCCCAGGCTGCATGTGCCTTCACTGCCCTTCTTGTGCATTCGCCCTCCCCTATCCGCCATGCTTTCTACGAGACTTTCCTCCACCTCCACATGGTGCTGGTTGCGGTTTCGTTCGGTTTCCTGTGGCTGCACTTGGATGGCATGGTGTCTCAGAACTACCTTCTCGTCGCTGTTATCTTCTGGGCTCTCGAGGTACGTTATGATTGTCCTATTGCATCTTGGGACTGGACTAACCGTGGAATAGCGCGCGGCTCGGCTTTTTATCATCGTATACCGCAACTGTGGGCGGGAGTCCACGACGGCGCATATCGAGGCCCTTCCGGGCGACGCCATGCGGATTACCCTGAAAATGGCGCGTCCCTGGGCCTTCCACCCCGGACAGCACATCTATCTGTACATCCCCGCTGTTGGATGGTGGATGAGCCACCCGTTCTCCGTCGGGTGGAGCGAAGCCGAGGAATTCCCCGCGGGCGAAAAAGGCATCCCCATGACCCAGCAAGACTTGGTGGGCTTGCAGAAGACGACCATTTCTTTGCTGGTGCGTCGGCGAACTGGATTCACCGACAAGCTGTTCCAGCGTGCTCAGAAGGCCATCGGGGGGCGGGTGTCCTTGCGGGCGTTTGCTGAAGGCCCGTACGGTAGCATCCATACCATGGACTCCTATGGCACGGTGATGCTCTTTGCCGGTGGTGTCGGCATCACGCATCAAGTCCCCTTTGTCCGCCATCTTGTCAAAGGGTTCGCTGAAGGCACCGTGGCTGCCCGTCGCGTCACCTTGGTCTGGATCATCCAGTCCCCCGAGCACCTCGAGTGGATTCGGCCCTGGATGACCAGCATCCTGGCCATGGACCGTCGCCGCGAAGTGCTCCGGATTATGCTGTTTATCACCCGGCCGCGCAATACCAAGGAGATCCAAAGCCCCAGCGCAACGGTTCAGATGTTCCCCGGTCGGCCCAACGTGGACACTTTGATCGGTCTGGAGGTCGAGAACCAGATCGGGGCCATGGGGGTGCTGGTGTGCGGAAACGGAAGCCTGAGCGACGATGTTCGCCGGGTCTGCCGCAAGCGACAGAATCAGACACAGGTAGATTTCATTGAAGAGAGTTTTACGTGGTAAGCCGGGCTGGGGTTCCTTTTGAATGGAGGCGGTCACTTTGGCCCCATTTCGCCCCGTATCACTCGGCTCGGAAGCCAAGTCTTATTCGTTCTTTTTGATTATCTCTACGAGTTACTCTCGTGGTTGGATTCTGCCGGTGTTTGGTTGCTATTGGTTTAGGGTATATAGTTGTCTTTGCGTGGCTCCGAGCTTCGGTTGCACATACCAATTTATTTTTGGAACACATTATCTTGTGGACATGTCGGTCCTTCTTTATTGAATGATGGTTTCCATTGCTCTTTTCGGAGACTTTTGTCTTTGCGGGACTTCTTAGTTCTCGGGAGGATGTCTTGAGTTCCGTCGCTCCCTATGCTTACGTTGGAGTACCCGAGGATGACCAAGGTGCAGTTAAGCAAGATTCTCAGTAGTACTATCAATGTAGTTAGCAGCCTCTGGGTGACTAATGCAATGGGAGTGAAGCCCCTCATGGATACTGTTGGAAGCCGGGTCAACAGCTTAGAAATCAAGCATGGCGCGGGTGGGGCAGTCGGCGAGCTCGGCGACTGGCGGCGATAATAATGGCATCATGTCCAGCATGATTCTACGATTCTTATTATTCATCCGACGGTATGAGCGGGGTTCGTGTGGTGACAGGCCTATATAATGCCCCGCGGGCGCGGTCGTTTGCATCCCCATCAGTCTACTTTCCATACTCCCGTCGGTTGTTCTCCCAGTATACATCCGCCAACATGAGCCGTCCCGACATCACCCTGTATACTGCCCAGACCCCCAATGGCATCAAAATCTCCATCGCATTGGAGGAGCTAGGGTATGCTCAACCCCTCCCCCACTGTCACCATTCCATACAGCTAACCAATCGTATAGTCTGCCCTACAAAGTCGAGAAGATTGACATTTCCAAAAACACCCAGAAAGAGCCGTATGCGACCACTGCCCCAGCCCAATCCTTCCCACCAGGCACAGGCTCACCTAACTAACTCCACCCAGCTGGTTCCTGGAAATCAACCCCAATGGCCGCATCCCCGCCATCACCGACACCTTCACAGACGGGCAAAAGATCCGCCTCTTCGAATCCGGCAGCATCCTCACCTACCTGATCGAACAATACGACCCGGACCACAAGATCTCCTTCCCCCGCGGAACCCGCGAATACTACGAAATGAACAGCTGGCTGTACTTCCAAAACGCCGGCGTCGGACCCATGCAAGGCCAGGCGAACCACTTCTCGCGCTACGCGCCCGAGCGCGTCGAATACGGCATCAACCGCTACGTCAACGAGACCCGGCGTCTGTATAGCGTGCTGGATCAGCATCTGTCTACTTCCGCGTCTGGGTATCTGGTCGGTGACCACGTTAGTATTGCGGATATTTCGCACTGGGGGTGGGTGGCGGCGGCGGGTTGGGCTGGTGTGGATATTGAGGAGTTCCCCCATGTCAAGGCGTGGGAGGAGCGCATGGCTGCTCGCGAGGGCGTCGAGAAGGGTCGGCATGTCCCTTCGCCGCATACGATTAAGGAGCTCATTAAGGATAAGGCTGCTTCGGAGAAGCAGGCTGCTGAGGCGCGGGCTTGGATTCAGCAGGGGATGAAGGCCGATGCGAAGCATTAGCTGTAGATTTTATTGCCACTTTATAATGATTTGTAATTTTGCTCAGTAGCAGATGAGATGGTTATGGTGCTGTATCCTGTCAATAGTTTTATATTGTGAAAGCGTCATTCATTCATACAACCATTTTAATCGTACACTCCACTGATGGTTGGCCTCGGCTTACTGACCGCTTAGTCATCCCCCACGTGCCCGGCCTAAAAGCTTGCCACATCGCCTGGAGCTTTACTTGCGAACATCGCCCATCATCTAGACAGCCACGGAGACTATTGCTCGCCGATCAGACCGATTAACCATACTGCACAGCCGCAGCACCAGGAGACATGGCCTGGCGCAACCAGGGAATCACCGGGTCCAACAACATCCCTCTGGGCCGGAGACGGTTTGGAGGCGATGAGGGCCCGGAGGATGAGAGTCGCACTGCGACGCCCGCCTCCACGGCCGGGGATACCGGCTACAAGCGTGGCAGGAGTCCTGTTCGCGGTGGGTGCTTTGTTTCGTTGACAGGATGCGATGAGTGCAGGATGCTAATGATGGGATTTAGCTGATCCCCCCGTGGACGGCGTTAAGAAGCGCAAGAAGCGGAACCGTTGGGGTGATGCGCAGGAGAACAAGGCCGCTGGGCTTATGGGCTTGCCGACCATGATCATGGCCAACTTTACCAATGAACAGTTGGAGGCGTATACGTTGCATTTGCGTATCGAGGAGATTAGCCAGAAGTTGCGGATCAATGATGTCGTTCCGGCTGATGGTGATCGGTTTGTGATCCCTTGATTTTGATGTGTTGGTGGAGTGGGCTTGCTAATGTGATGATGGTAGATCTCCCTCGCCTCCCCCCCAGTACGATAACTTTGGCAGACGTGTAAACACTAGGGAATATCGCTATCGGAAGCGTCTCGAGGATGAGCGCCACAAACTCGTCGAAAAGGCGATGAAGTCTATCCCTAATTATCACCCGCCGTCTGACTACAGACGTCCTACTAAGACCCAGGAGAAGGTCTATGTGCCTGTGAATGACTATCCAGAGATTAACTTCAGTATGATAACTAACCCTCTAACTCCTAACCATTGTTGTATTCTGTATTCGTTCCTTGGCTCTGTGCTTTGCTCGAGTCGGGCTTCTGATGAAGACTTCGCCATCGAGCGTTGTTTATCTTCTCCAGCTCGCTTCTCGCGAAGAACCCTGGCTGCTTGATGTTGCACCTTGCTCTACCCTCTTTGCTCTTTGCACTCACCCTCAATCTGGATGAAAAACAGCTTGCACTAACACTTAGCGTTTTGCTATCTTTTAAAGTTGGCTTACTCATAGGTCCTCGTGGTAATACCTTGAAGAAGATGGAGTCGGAGTCCGGGGCCAAGATTGCGATCCGTGGCAAGGGCTCCGTCAAGGAAGGAAAGGGTCGATCTGATGCCGCTCACGCCAGCAACCAGGAAGAAGATCTTCATTGTTTGATCATGGCAGATACTGAGGAAAAGGTTAACAAGGCGAAGAAGCTGGTGCATAACGTTATTGAGACGGTACGTGGCATGCCGGACGTGTTGGATTTGGATTAACAGGAACAGGCCGCTTCGATCCCCGAGGGTCAGAATGAGCTCAAGCGGAACCAGCTGCGTGAGCTGGCTGCGCTCAACGGTACTCTCCGTGACGATGAGAATCAGGCTTGCCAGAACTGTAGGTGCCCTATTGTATGGATGTTGGATCCGGCTAACCTGTCAGGTGGTCAAATTGGACACCGCAAGTACGACTGCCCCGAGCAACGCAATTTCACCGCCAACATTATCTGTCGCGTCTGTGGTAACGCGGGCCACATGGCTCGTGATTGTCCCGACCGCCAGAGAGGCTCCGACTGGCGCAACAACAACGGTGGTGGCTTTGGCGGTCCCCGCAGGGCCATTGGCGGCGGTGACGCTGTCGACCGTGAGATGGAGGTTGGTCAATGCCACATATCATTGTCGATGCATACTGACTGGTGTAGCAACTTATGCAAGAATTGTCTGGTGGTGCGCCCGGAGAAGACGGCCACGTGCCTCGTCGGATCGAGGCGGGCCCCGATCAAGGCTATGATGACCGTGATATGAAGCCGTGGCAGCGCGGACCCCCGCCCAGCGACGTGGCTCCCTGGCAGCAACGCGGCCGCGATCGCCGGGATGACTACGCCCCCCGCGACCATGGCAGTGCCCCTCCCTGGGCTGCCCAGAACCGCGGCGGCGACTACGGCTATGGCTCGCAGGGTGGCTATGGTGCTCCCGGGGCTCCTGCTGCTCCTGGCGCTGCTGCTCCCTGGCACCAGCCGGCTCAGGCCCCGCCCCCGCCCCCTGGCGGACAGGCATCCTATGGATACGGAGCCTATCCTGCTTACCCCGGCATGGGCGCTCCGGGTGCTCCTCCGGGTCTGGGCGCGCCTCCGCCGCCCCCGGGCATGCCGTCGATGTATTACGGCTCGGGTGGCAGCCCTCCCCCTCCGCCTCCTGGCGAGGGACCCCCACCTCCGGTACGTTCATCCCTTTGCTTACGAGTGGCAGCGCTTACTGACTGATGACAGCCGCCTAGCGAGCAGCCCCCGCCCCCTCCCCCTCCGGCTTAGAGGGCGTGATGACAAAAAGTTGGTGATGTGCTATTGAATAATAACGAGATGTGGGTCTCAAGATGGTAAATTGAGTGGAGGCGAGCGTAGGGAGGTGTGACAGTCGTCTCTTGGAACAACTTGTGAATCGGCATGAGGATCAGCAGACGATCGGGGTTGGACATGTCACTGAATCTCCGTGTATTAGTTAATTAAGTTACAACCAGCGTACTGTTTGCCTGCTTGCCTGCAGCGACACGAAGCTTTGCATAATGCATGGATGGACCGGGGGTTCTGCGCGCAATACGCATGGCTGCCCGTCGGCAAATCGTCGCTCGCTAAAGCCAATGACGTTAGGCACTAGCATGAATCGCTCGCGTCGCTACCGAATATGCCCTCCATCTTATTCTCTTGTTTTTATTCCCGCGTGGTCCCTCGCGTGGACTAGAATCTTTGCTTCTAGAAGTCAGTCGCCCCTTTTGTATCTCCGCAACCGTCGGCGGCCGTCAGCCGTCAGCCATCTGCCGTGCCGTCTCCACCTTTCCCCAGATAAGATTTCGGCTGCCTGTCTTGCTTTTGCCGCGCACTTTTCCACCGTCATCTCCAGAGGATTCCTTGCGTAGGTACGGAGTATACGGAGTAGTCCGGCCAGTACGGAATTTCATCCACCATGCAGGGACCCGCTTCCTCCATCTCCCACGGGGACATGTTCCTGTCATCCGATTCAGCCTCGCACTCGCGACGCCCATGGCAATCGCAGTCGCAGTCGCAGTCGCCACAGCACCGACCGGCGAGTACCAGCCGATCGCACCCCAGCAACAACAGCAACCCTCGTCATGAACCCACCTCCGCTCTGTCGCGAGAACATACCCGCCAATCCAATCGATCTGAAAAATGGTGGAAAGTGCACCTCTTCCGCGGCATGGTTCAGGACGTGAAACGTCGCGCCCCGTACTACTGGAGTGATTGGACCGATGCGTGGGATTATCGTGTCGTGCCGGCGACGGTGTATATGTATTTTGCCAAGTGAGTTGATCCCCTCCCTTCTCCTCGATTGCTCTTTTTCTTGTTCTTTTTGTCTGTGTTTGGTATGTGGGTATGTTGACTGGGTAGTATTCTGCCCGCATTGGCCTTTTCACTGGATATGTTCGAAAAAACGGATCAGAGTTATGGCGTGAATGAGGTCCTCCTGGCGTCGGTGTTGGCCGCCGTGGTGTTTTCCCTGTTTGCTGCGCAGCCGTTGGTTATTGTGGGGGTGACGGGTGAGTATATTATATTCCTTAAGTCATTGGGGTAGGGGTAGGGGTGGTGGCTGATGGTGTAGGTCCCATTACGGTGTTTAATTATACCGTTTATGATATTATCTCGCCTCGCGGGACGAATTATCTGGCGTTTATGTGCTGGATTGGGATGTAAGTTATCTTGATTTGAGCCCTGGTCTTTGGGAGCGTGCTGATGAGGTAGATGGTCGTTGATTATGCACTGGGTGTTGGCTATCACTAATACTTGCAATGGATTGACCTATGTGACTCGCTTCTCTTGTGATATTTTTGGGTTCTACGTGGCCTTTATTTATCTCCAGAAGGGGATTCAGGTTCTTACGAGACAGTGGGGATCCGCCGGGGAGACTTCGGCCTATCTGAGCATCATGGTTGCTTTGCTGGTGCTTATGAGTGGTTGGATTTGTGGAGAGCTGGGGAATAGCAGTCTCTTCAAGCGGTATATTCGCAAGTTCTTGGAGGACTATGGCACGCCCTTGACCATTGTGTTCTTCACCGGGTTCGTGCACATCGGCCATATGAGGGACGTGGATGTGGCACGGCTGCCCACCAGCAAGGCGTTCTTCCCGACGGCGGATCGAGGCTGGTTGGTGCAGTTCTGGGATATCAGCGTGGGGGATGTGTTTCTTGCCATTCCGTTTGCGGTGCTGTTGACGATCTTGTTCTATTTTGATCATAATGGTAAGTCGGGTATGATATGCTCTGTGGCCCAGCTGACGGGATAGTCTCCTCTCTCATCGCCCAAGGCACCGAGTTCCCTCTTCGCAAGCCCGCCGGGTTCCACTGGGATCTGTGGCTGCTGGGCATTACCACATTCGTTGCCGGTCTGCTGGGAATTCCGTTCCCCAACGGTCTCATCCCCCAGGCCCCCTTCCACACGGCCGCGCTCTGCGTCACCCGCGACGTCGCCGACGAGGACGACACCAACAAGGGCAAAGCCATCCGGGTTACCGACCACGTCGTCGAACAGCGCGTCAGCAACTTTGCCCAGGGCATCATGACACTCGGCACCATGACCGGACCGCTTCTGATCGTGCTACACCTGATTCCCCAAGCTGTTCTCGCAGGTCTCTTCTTCATCATGGGCGTGCAAGCCCTCCAAGGCAACGGCATCACTCAGAAACTCATCTTCCTCGCCCAAGACAGCGGCCTCACGCCGGCCTCCAACCCGCTCAAGCGCATCAAACGTCGCCTCGCCATCTGGGTGTTCGTCATTGTAGAATTGATCGGCTTCGGCGCCACCTTTGCCATCACCCAGACCATCGCCGCCATTGGCTTCCCGGTGATTATCCTGCTGCTGATTCCGGTGCGCTCGTTCCTGTTCCCGTGGTGGTTTACCCCGGAGGAACTGTCTCTGCTGGATGCGCCAACGGCTAGTCCGTTTACCATGGAGAGTGTAGGTGGCACGCACGGTCTGGATGAGACTGTTCCTGTAGACCAGGACAACCGTCGCGATTCAAGAACGGGTGGTGGCGGTGGTGGTGAAGGCGTGATGATGCGCCGGGACGAGAGCTCATCCGAGTCGGCGGTCGAGGATGATTTGGAACGGGGAGAGGTGTATGAGATGCAGCGGTCGACTGTTCGGCGACGGAGCACGACGGTGGAGGCTAGGTGATTGATTCGTTACATCTATGTGATGGTAAAGTATATATTGTTGGGTAATGGGGTACATAGGATGGGAGGATATTGAATAGATTTCGGTGCAGTATACTGTCTACATTTGGTGCTGATTTTTGATTGGTATGATATACTGGACTGTGAAGCACAGTACCTGTAAGCATTTACTCCAATACTCTTACTCCCGACATAGTACCAGCTCCTCACCCATCCCCCATCAAAGAAACCCCTCCATGACCATGTTTTTTTTTTCGATAATACATATAGAAAACCACAGTAACCCTTCAATTTTCCCCCACTTCAATCACTCCAAATCTTTTACATCACTAGAGAATATCTACGATCAGATGAAATTACCCCAGCTTTTCACTACTGCCTCTTCTCTCTCACTTTAAACTAACTCACTCGTCAAGTAAGGACTGCACTAGTACTCTAGTCAATGGACCAAGAAAGTAACTCACTTCATGAAAGTTACTGTATGTATGTAAGACAGCAACCCAGGCTCACTCGATCTGTACCCGCGTGGGCATCAGCCCTAGGTAATACCATCCATCACCTCTCATTACCTGAGATTATACGTAGTGCAGTACCAGACAGGCCAATACATCACCCACAGGTTATAAAATCGTAATAGGTAGTACGATTCCATTCCATTCCTACCTAAGTACCTCCTACCAGAACTTAATATTCCTGTACTCTGTACTGTGAATCAAAATAGCGAATCACCCACCCGCCCTCTCACCTACCCTGCGAATTGAATTCTCTAACCCAGTGTAGATATCTGTATTGGAGGGAATGGGGTTCTGTGAATAAATCATGTTTGTACTAATCGAGGAGACGGATATTTACTACTTACTTACTTACTTAGGTACTTTAGCTGAGACTGTAATGTAGGAGATACGAGGACGTTTATGTGGGTGGATACTGCATATCTACCATATGAAATAGGTTTATGGGGAGGGACAAATAGAACATATCTTCCCATTAGATCCTGAGATAGATGTGCTGGATTGGGTTATCTGGGATTTTGATCACTGATTTGTTCTTTGTAGGGATGGTTGGTACATACTACCTATCTACCTACCTACCTATCCAGTAGAAGGGAGGGTATTGTCCTGGAAGTCCTAGGTAATGTGATCAGGGGCTACTTACCTACTTATCCCCCTTTTCTTGTTTTCTTTTGAACCTGTGTTTGGTAGGGTTTCCTTTCCTTTCTTTTTTTTTCTTTTATTCTTTATGGTTTATTGTTTGTTAACGGTTCAACAAACATCCATCCCACCCGTTTGATCGTGTAACCTTACCAACAGGACAGGGTACTCCGTAGATATGGTCTGACCTGGGTATCTAATTTCCCTGGTGTACTGTGTAACCACAGTGACAAGAAGGATTTACTCATTATGTTTCCACGTATCAGGTCTGGCTCGGCTGGGCTGGGTGGTATGGATATGGTGCCCTGATTCTAGGGTCTAGACTTACACCGGTCAGGGCAGGTAGGGAGGGTTGTGTGGGTGCTGCTGGTGTGCTGTGGGTAGGGCTGTGGGTTGGTTGTGGTTGTGGGTGTGGTATGTCTGGTGGTATCGAGTAGAGGAGTAGCTGATTGATCGATCATTTGAATGATGATGGCGGTCATATTGGCTTCGGGCTGTCATTGTAGCAAAGACGGAGGGATAAGTTGGAGAATGCTCTTCGTAGTCTATGAGATGGAACTAGGGCTGAGGTGTCGAGCACCGTCTGTACATAGCAGACTCGCAGTTTGATTCTTATCAGCTGCCTACCGTGCAGTCTGGCTGGTAGGGCTCATATAAAAGACAGCATCTCTGATCGACGGCCACCGTCTACTGAAATAGGATATGCGTATCCGCTGCCATGCATCGGTCACCATGGTAGACTCCAAGCTTCGTATGCATTAGAGTGCCGTGTCCATTCGAGTGTATCCCATGTCTATCCAAGTGTATTCCAGATGCCAACTGCACCCGCTGTCCATCTCTCGGGTCGAATTATGCCGGGATTTGATATCGAGTATATGTCGAATGCACAATTGACAGAGGAGGTCGAAATTCGGCAGGTATTCGATATGATCAGCTCGTGGTCTAAGGCTGGATCGGCGTAGCAGAGGTATCCGGAGGCATCGTCTCGGCCAGGAGTCCTCATTAGCATTAGCGGACCTCGTAGAAGCGAACAAAAGGCACAAGACGCGGCGACTCACTTCTGGCTCGCGCCTTCCTCATCTGGAGATTATCACGCGTGGTTGCCCCCCCGACTCGCTCGACGTGTTGTTGCGGCCCTCAGTTCCCTCATCTCTCCCTCACATTTCTCATCTCTCCCTCTCAGGTTGCTTCCTCATCTCTCACTCTGCCTTGGTCGTTCTCGAAGACCCACAGGTATATAAGGCCCCTCCCTCTTCTTCCTCTTCCTCCTCCTCTCTTCACCACCTTCTCCTATACGAACCCTTCTGCCTTCTTCTGATCGAAAAAACATTCTTAACACAACCCACAGTACCATAAACACCGTCATCGAACACTTCGGGTATCATGGCGTCCAGTACAGGTCCGCCTTTGCAAGACCCGGCTCTCGATCGGCCCAAGCTGCGAACAGATATGTGCAGAAATGTCGACCTCCCGATGTCGGCATTCGCGATCAACCATCTGGTAAGTTCGAATATGTTTGAAATGTCCAGGCTATCACCCAGGTAGGATTCGTGGACATGCATCATGTGGTGTAACTGCTGCTCTGCACTGGTTTTGTTCCGGCAGGAGCTGTTGGGCCGCGTCTGCTGCATCTTCCCTCAGCCCTTCACCAATCCCCGGCTATTCCCTCCATGGTCCATTACCTATTTGCCTGACCACCCATGTTCCTGAGATTTTCCCTTGGTACCTTCAGACAACTGCCGCCCGGATTCACCTTGGCGATTGGTTCATCGCTATCATCCACCATATGGCAGGAATTCACCATTTACCACTCCCTATTGATGTACAAGCCGGTATTCATCGGCCGGTGTCACTGTATTTGGGAATATTGCGATTGCTTCACGGACAGATCCCGATTATATATACCCCTTCATCCTCCCCAATGTCCACCTCTTCCTTTCTCTCCCCACCATCTCCTTTCCTCTGCGCAATTGGCTTCTTTCCTTGCTCAGCTTTTCGTTTTCATCCTACCCGACTCTGCTTTGCCAACTTCAATTGGACTCCATCATGGGTGACCCAATTGAGGCGATCAATAAGCTCGATGGTGGCCTCCGCCATCTCCGACTGCGTGATGCTAACCAGCTTGTCAAGTACGATATCCCCGTCCGCACCGTCCCTCGTCCCGGCTTCAACACCACCGGAAAAGAAGTGGAGTTGCAGGTCAACGCCTTCCCGATCCTCAAGTACCCTACCCGCACCGTCTACCAGTATGATGTAAGTTACACCCACCCCGGAGCTGGATCCTGCTAACCTCAACAGGTCCTCGTAGGCAGCGGAATCGAAAAGGCCATCATCAACAAAAAGATCTGGGCTTCCAACGCTCGAAAGAGGGTCTTGAAGAACATGATCTTCGACGGTCAGAAGCTGGCGTGGTAGGCATGAGACATCCATCGGACAGCACCACTACTAACGCAGACAGGTCCATGAGCCATTACCCGGACGGCTTCAATGAACTGATCGATCTCGATGCCGATGCGGGACGTGCCGTCACCGGAAAAGCTGGCAATACCTTCCGTCTAGTTGTTCGGGCCACCCGAAAGGTCGACCTGTCAGTACTTAACCACTGGCTCTCGGGCAAGACGTCCATGCAGGATGGGGTGCTCGAAGCCCTAAGTAAGTCGCTCCCACAGTGACTGGGGCATCGAACTGACCTTCTAGACTTTTTGGATCACGTTCTTCGAGAACATCCCACTGGCAAGTTCACTGCCATCAAGCGCTCCTTCTTCGACGGACACAAGGGAGAACACACGGATATCGGCAACGGTGTTTTGGCTTTCAAGGGCGTGTACCAAGCCATCCGTCCTTCGATTGTAAGTACTCCACTCTTTGTCTCCGCTTCTGCCTCTGAGCTAACCCTGGCCTAGAATAAAACGTTGGTCATCAACATCGACGTATCCAACACCTGTTTTTGGGCACGGATTAGTCTGCAAGGCGCGGCAATGGCCATCTGCGATGCTAGAGACCATCAGCATCTCCAGGCTCTGGTGACGCCCGGAGAGGATCGCTACGGCAATCCAACCGGCGACAACTACATTTATGAACTTGATAAGCGCCTGCGCAAGCTTATCGTGGCACCCTTCTACGAAGGCTGCCCCGTCCAGGGCCAGCCCTTCACCATCAAGAACATCATCAAGGCCAATGCGCGCACTTTCAAGATCGACGTTCGGGATAAAGCGACCGGGAAGACGGAGAACATGAGCGTGGAGGCTTACTTCAAGCGCAAGTACAATCTGATTTTGTACAACTGGAAACTTCCCATGGTCGAAATGACGAAGAAAGGCGTCTACTACCCCATGGAGATCTTGACGATCGTTGGCCTCCAGCGATACCCCTGGAAGTTGAATGAATGGCAGACATCTCAGATGATCAAGTATGCCGCATCTCGCCCGCAGGACAGACTGCAGACGATTCTTCATTGCAAGAAGATGCTCAATCACGCCGAGGATCCGGTGTGCAACACCTTTGGTCTCCATATCGGTGACACCATGATTAAGACCAAAGCTCGGCTTCTGCCCAGCCCTCACATTGTTTTTGGGAACAACCAGCGCATTGACCCGGGCACCAGCGGCCGTTGGGACCTTCGTGGAAAGAAGTTCTATCTGCCGAACAAGAAGCCTCTCGAGGTTTGGGGCATTGGTTACTTCCCCGGACGACGCAACCCGATCTCCCGGGCCAGGGTGGACGCGTTCATCGATGTGTTTATGAAGACCTATGCCGGGCATGGTGGTCGGATCGCCCGCCGTCCCGTCGTCGTGGAGCTCAAGGAGGACATTGGGGAGGCTGTCAAGAAGTTGCATGACCTGGTTGAAAAGACGAGCAACATCAAACCCCAGCTCCTGTGCTTCATTGTCGCGGACAAGAACTCCTTCACCTACACCCGGATCAAAAAATCGTGCGACTGCCGCTTTGGTGTGCCCTCCCAAGTCATGCAGGCGGACCATATCAATAAACCCAACGGGGTCAATCCGCAGTATGTCTCGAACGTGCTGATGAAGATTAACGCCAAGCTGGGAGGAGTGACCGCTCGCGTCGCGAGCAAGGTTTCTGGCGCCACTCTGCGTCCTCAGTCCATGATTATCGGCGCCGATGTGACCCATCCTCCCATGGGGGTCTGGTCTCCCTCCATGGCGGCCATTTCCGTCTGCATGGATTCCTTCGGAGGAAGCTACTGGGGCGCTTGCGAGGGCAACAGCGACCGGGTGGAAATCATTGCGCGGACCAACATTGAGGTGATGCTCAAGCCTCTGGTTCGCGAGTGGATGTCGACGGTTGGTCAAGGACGCGCGCCCGACAATGTATATTACTTCCGCGACGGCGTTTCGACCGGCCAATTCGAAGCGGTGCTCAACCAGGAGGTTTTGGACATGAAGGGTGTCTTTATGCAACTCACCAATAATCAGTGGAAAGGCAAGTTCACGGTCGTCGTGGCCAACAAGCGCCACCACTTGCGAGCGTTCCCTCGGGCAAATGATCGCAATTCTGCGGATCGCAACAACAACCCGCTGCCTGGCATTCTCATCGAGAGAGATATTACCAGTGCTCATGACTACGACTTTTTGTTGTACTCCCACATTGCGCTTCAGGGAACCTCGCGGCCGGTTCATTACCACGTTATTCTGGACCAGATTGGCCACAAGCCCCACGAAATCCAAAACATGATCTACGATCACTGTTATCAGTACATCAGATCCACCACTTCGGTGTCTCTGTGTAAGTCTTGTTCAAGATTCTTCAGTGGCGGTTGATATGCTAACCTGTGAAACCCTAGACCCCGCTATTTACTATGCCCATCTCATCGCCAATCGTGCTCGTTCTCATGAGAATGTTCCCGCGAGCTCCGGCCCTCAGAGTGGAAACCAGGTGAAGATCACGAACCCGAAGCCGCCCAATCGACCCCTCGATGCGAAGCTTCTGGCCATTTTCAGCAGCCCCAATCGGCTTGCTTTTACGATGTGGTTTATCTAAGTGGCTCACGGTGGAGATATTGGTAGCTTTTGATCCCAGTGGCGTCCGGCATGTCAACTGGTAGTTTGCTTGCTATTTAGTGCTCCGACTGCGATGAGATGCTCAAATTCAGGTAGCATACCCTTTGACCGAACTGACCCGCCTTGATGGCAGGATGGACTAGGTTGAGGGGCTGTGCAGGCCAGAACAGGGTACCGTCGCTCGTCTTAGTCAATGCTATTCTCATACCAATAATTTTTCACTAGTACGGAGTGATATGGTGCAATAGGTCGTAGAGGTAGTAGATGGGTGTTGTTGTTTGCTGGTCGAGCATAGAGATCTGTGGGGCATCTCACCGGCCAGACCCAGCCGTGTCAGGAGTACAGGTAGCACATCAAACGGCCACCAACGGTCTCTGACCCTAGCAGATCAGACCAACGAAAAGAAGCCACGCGGTCCACCAACCAAACGAGAAACCAGACCTACAAAGGACCTACGAAGAACTGGATGTTTGTCGAGCTGTTCTACCGGCATGGCACAGCAGGATCTGGCCACTGTCGGTGCAAACGTCCATGATCGATGACGAGCATGATGAACAGACCACCAGCATTCATTCGTTACGTGGTGCATGGGTGAGCAGGTGAGCGTTTGATAAGGGGATGTATTCGGTTGACCACTTTCTGATTTACCTACAGACCTGTCTGTCTCATTAATACCTACTCTGGGAAAATTGGAGTAATGGTAGGAGACCAGTGAGAGAGGGGGTAATGAGTGAGATGGTTCAGATAGATAAACTGGATTGATATGGCTTGGTGGGCCCATTGTTTGAGTAGGGCTGGTGCTGGGGTTGGGGGTTGGGGCTGGGACTGGGACTGGGAAGGACTGGGGATGCATCAGGCATAAGAGGAGACGGAGGAATAAAGGAGAAAGCGAGAAGTCGAAGGTACTAGGTAGGGTTGGGCACTGTTAGTGAGGGAGGTAATTGAGGATTAGTGGTTATTGGGTATTGGGTATTGCGTATTGGTTGTGGGTGATGGATTGGTACCTGGGTAGGTAAATAGGTATAGGTATAGGTATGCTATCTGGTAGTCTATCTACCCTACCCACTCTACGATCCTCTGAGTGTGTTGGTGCTTGTTTGACCTATTCTTGTCTTGGCTTGGGTTTCTAGTAGAGTGTACTTCGTAAGGGGGGGGAGGAACGAAGCTAAAGGAAAGGAAATGGGAGAAGAGGGGAGGGCAGAGGAGGGGGGAATGTCGGACAAAAAGTTGGATCCGGGTTGCTTGGTAGCCGGGTTAGTTAATTGTTTGTTTGCTCTATTTACTCTCCTTTCCTCTAAGAAATGGGACTAATGTCATGTCATACCATACCATATTCATATCCATGTCCATTTATCTACCCTCCGACATCGGAAACTTCCCTTTCGTACCCTACCCCTGCCCTATCCCTACAACCCTACCTATGCTATGGTATGTATGCTATGTAACCATACCCTGCTCATGTCTGACTGCCCACCGTTTGCTCGTGTCATGATACACAACGCTCATACCATCGCTGCATCGGATGGAAGCTATCATTCTTGGCGGCTAGTTTTATCCGGAATACTGGAATGGAGGGAATAAGGATAAATCAATGAATTGTATGCATGTATGTATATAGTATCTCTTTTCAAAATTAGGGTTCCTTTCGGGTATTTTTTTTGGGGGTCTGGCCGGCTGTCAATAATGGGTATAGACAGGACGAGAACAAGATATGCGGTGATAGGATATGACTTATCCCATAATGTCGAGGTGATGCACATTGCATCCGATATCATCCAGATGGAAGACATCATGAAGAAAGGAAGGAGTGAACAATAGTAATCAGACATGGCGGGCAGGTAAAAATGCTGAATAAAGACACGGGCGAAAGAAAGGCCAAGAGGTGAGAAAGAAAAGCAACCAGGTTAGAATCGAAGGACCGGTAGAAAAGAGAGAAATAAAAGTACAACCCGTCCGGCCGCTCCTTAGCCAAACCAACCCAACCCAACCCATAAAAGGTAGATGATCATACACATCATGACGCATCATCCGCGGTCCCGTTCGGTAGGGCCACTGCGCTTGCATTGCTCTGGCTAGAACCTGGGATGCCTGTACTTGTGCCCGTTGAGGCATGCTTCTCGATTCCTGCGCCCTCGGGCGCCCCCGGCTCCCCTTCCCCTTTGGCATTCGCATCCACGGCGAAGGTCTCGTTGGTCGTGGCCTTTGCTGGAGCTGCCTTGCTGCTTTCCCCGCCTGCTGTGACCTCATCGCCCTCGCCAGCCGGGTCAGAAGCCCCCACGGCAACTCCGCTGTTCTTCTTGAGCTTCTTCTTGCTCGGTTCCGACCCCCCGGACTTCGCTGCCGGTTGCCCCGGCGCCGTGGGCGGAAGTGGTCGCTTCTGTGGACTGGATGTCGGCCCGGAGGGCCCCGAAGGCGGCGGGATCTTGCCAGACGCCGGCAGACGGGGTCGGGCAGCCATCGGACGTTGCTTGGGTGGTAGCTCAAGGTCTTCGACCAGGGGCTCGTTGTTGCTGGTCTGGAGCCTCGAGGCAAAGAACCCCTGGACCAAGCCGATTTGGGAGGGCAGATTGGCGGCCGTAATCCGCGGATATGATGCTGGGGGCGGAAAGAGTGTGATGGCCTGGGCAGCACTGCGGAACGATCAGTATGGGACGCTAGACGGGAAGCAATAGGGATGTACCTGGTGTTCTGGGCTTGCGCAGCGTTGTACATCCGGTTTTGTAGCAGGTGAAGGGGCACACTGAGAGTAGCCAGACCAAACTCTTTGTCTAGCCCCAGCTCCTTGAACCCGAAAAAGTCCTCGTCGATATCCTCCGCAAAGTCACCGCCAATGAATTGCTCACTGCCGTCCTGGAAAGCGCTGGAGCCATCCTCCCCGCCATCGGCCAGGGCGGGTCGCAGGAGTTCGGAGAGAAGCGAACGCAACCGGTCATGAACGGTGGACAGCTTTGTGCCCAGTCGCTCCACATCGTCCTTGATGTACGACTCCAGAGATTCAACATCGATGCCCACCGACGAGAGGGTATGGAGCACAATCTCTGGCTCGGTATATGCTCGCTTCCACTGAGCGGCAGTGGTGGCCTCGGCCGAGTCCGTCGCCGGAACCTTGGGGGATTCCATGTAGGACTTGAGCGTCTCGCCGATCTTTTGGAAAAAGTCGGAGGCAGCATCCGTGACCGCATCCAGGGCAGAAGGCTGGTACTCCTCGAAGCCAGTATGGTAGAAAATCTTGGCCACGGAGCGCTGCAAGGCCGCCCGGCAGACCCAGGGAGAGATGACCGGTCCCCCATCGTTCATCACATGAGCTGGCACATCCTGCTCGACAAACGGCTCCGGTTGGTATTTCTGGAACTGATTCTGGTACATCTGCGAAGCGTTAGACGGGCCCAATTGCAGCAGAGATATTGCCTACCTGAGATTGTAACTGCATTTGCTTGACGATGCCGATTTTTGAGCAGATCTTGCGGGTTTCCTGCATTTGGCGCATGTTCGCATCCATCTTCCGGGCCAGTTTGCTGTCCGGCTGCGTGAAGGAGCCTCGCGGCAGCACTCTTAAGAACTCCTCGGAAGCATCTACTATGTTTCCATCCGAATCTTCTTTCCAGAGTAGCTGAGCAGGAAGGTCGGGGACCCCCGACATGACGTCGTAATAGTCGGGGATCACTCGATCCTCGTCCACCTCAATGCCTTCTGCTAGCGTTTCCCCTGCGCTCCCCGATCCCATGCCTTGGGAAGTCGACTCCTGCGCCTTATCGCCCTCCGCATTGACCTGCTTCTGATTCCTTAGCCATCGTCGCATGCCAGCCTTAGTCCGGAGCAAGGCCGGCTCTTCAGAGTTGAGCTTGTCGCCTTTAAAGAGCCGATGCCTCTCGGCCGCAATCACCGCGCGATCCTTCTTGGTGACCTGTTTCCAGACTTTGTATTCAGGATCCTCTGACTCCACCCCCGACGCAGGTAAGGCGCTCAGAACAGTGCTAGTTGGAATTAAGCCGTCAATCTCCATGGCGTCGCCCTGGCTTCCTGGTATACCAGCACCAACACCAGCAGGATCAGAGGGTGTCTGCGTGCCGGGAGGCGGCGTTGCAAACCCGTTCTGAGTCCCTTCCATGGCCACGTCTGAATCAGAACGCACAGGACCCGGGGGTTGAGAAGCTTGACCACCTGGGGGCTCCGATCCGCTGGGAGTGTTTCGAACCGGAGCTGTTCCCTTCTTCGATGATGATTTCCCCGGGGCTTTGCGACCTCGGGATGACATGATCGGTTCGTCGTCGCTCTCCTCAGCGCCATCGAGCTCCGCCATCTGCAGTCTTCGCTCTTCTGCCTCGACTTCCGCGCGGTCTCGAATGACAATCTCCGGGATAAGGGGAACCAGCTTCTCCGTCTCCTTCTTCATGTACATGGCATGCTTGCGGAGGAAGTGTTCCGGGTTAGTATTGTACTTGAAGCAATTAGACCAGATCAAATTGATGTCATCAACAAATTCCTGCTTCGACTTGTACTGCAGAGCCTTGAGCTTCTTGGTCATGGTTCCGAGATCCATTGGGTGCTTGATGACTAGAGCAGGGGTCAGCAATCAAACGTGCAGGTGGCTGGTCAGAGTGCCTCACTTGTATAGTAGTCAGGCGCATCGCGCTTGTTGACTCGAGTCAAGAACGCACTCGAATGCTCAGTCATCGCCTTGAGCTCACTGAGAACTTTCTCCGCCGCCTCATACAGCTCCTCCTGGCCGATCTTGTCTTCGCTGGCCCATTTACTTCGGTTCTTCCGAACCTCACTCATCAGGCTGCGAAGTTCGGCATCGGAGGCTTGGACCAGGCTCCGCTTCATATCGATCCGCGCGATCAGGTTCTTCAGGGTCAGGCTAGAGGCTCCCAGGTTCGCGCTACTCAGCGACCCATATCCGTTAGAGGTCGGGTTCGCGTTATTGCCCGCACTTGCCTGGCCCGACATTTCGGCTTCAACCTGTCGCTCCGACTCTTCTAGTCGCTGCTGATCCAGCATGGCGTCTCTATCATTTTCTAAAGTATAAAAGAGAGTGTGGAAGCTTCTGCGCGCCGCCTCCTCGGTGGCTTTCTTGTCTTCCTCTAGCTTCTTCCGGATGTCCTCCAGCGTCTCCTTCTTGGCCTCCTTTTGCGCATCGGGGCCTACCGACGTGGAGCCGCTGGGCGGCCGACTGGGCGACGGGAAACTACTGGGAACCTGAGACCAACCAAGAGCCTTGTGCTTTGCCGGGGGCG
This sequence comes from Aspergillus ibericus CBS 121593, assembly GCF_003184845.1. Taxonomy (NCBI): domain Eukaryota; kingdom Fungi; phylum Ascomycota; class Eurotiomycetes; order Eurotiales; family Aspergillaceae; genus Aspergillus; species Aspergillus ibericus. The sequence goes on from NW_020292114.1 coordinate 138,834, forward strand.
AAGCGTCAGCATCATCCTCCTCATCATCATCATCATACTCATCATAGTCGTCATCGTCCAGCTTCCTGGCGGGTTTCTTAGGGGGCGCCGGGGGCGGTGCGGGTTCGTCGGCGCGTTGGTCCTGAGCCTGGGGTTGGTCGGAGTCGGCGACCGCGCCGCGAAGGGCATCTTCGGCGGATTTCTGGTTGGCAAACAGGGTATTGATTTTCGCCTCACTTCGCTTGTACAGTTCACGGAACATGGCGATGCGCGGGTCCTCATCGCCTGCAATATCAGCATCGGATATCAGACCGCCCGCGTGAGATCCGTCGATATCGGCCGAGGCGCGCATCTGGGGTGTTCGGGATCCGGAAAACGATTTGGGATAGCCATTGACAGACCGCGCATCATGGAAATCATCGGGCGGGCGCAGATGGCCTGGGGGAAGCCAGGCGTGGTGGTGTCCGAGCGACATGTTCGCTCCAAGACCCCGGTTCTGGGGCGGGCGAGGGGGGCTCTTGCTCCACGGTTGGGATCAGGTCCAGCTCAGGCAGGGGGAGGTGGTTTTCCGGGCGGAAAAAGACATAGAGATCCGCGGACAGTAGCAAGGAAATGCAGGATGATGTTTTCGGAGCCCAAAACGATGGGGCGATGGGGGATTCGATGAAGAAGCGGAGGGCTTCTTTCGAGGGTCTCTGCGCGAACGGAGGAGGTGAAGTCGGAGCGTGAAGGCGGCCCGGCCGCCGCAGCTTCAGACCAACCGCGCAATTCCCATCACTTCAAAGAATCAAAGACATCAAAGAATCATCGGCGGAGTAGCAAGTGAGTAGTAACTCCGGGCGGAGAAGACAAGAAGAGAAAGAAGAAGAAGCCAGATAGAAGCCAGGAACCGGTTCACCGGGCTGGATAACAATGCCAATCAACTCTCCGTAGAATTCTCGAGTCCGGGGAAGGTTTCAAGCCCAATAATCGACAATAGCCATAATAACACTTTGGATGCCGCCTGGCGACCTGAGGCCGCCGTCGGCCGATGGTCAGATCGTCCGTCACACCCGCCATGCCATCATCTTCACCTTCACCTTCATCTGCTCCACCGCCCACTCCATCCCCCAGCTGCTCTTCACGTCGCCCACTATGCGAATCCGATACCCTTTCGCGGGTAGGTCTCTTCCGTTTTTATCCATTGACTCGTCCACTTCCTCCGAAGCAAGTCGGAGCTCAACCTGCCGATCATCGCACAGCTCCGACAGCTCTCCCACATCATCACCACCATCACCATCATACATGTCCCCTGCTAACCCTCCTCACCAGGCGCCTTTCTCTTCCTCCTCATCCTCGCCGCCTACATCGGCCTCCTCCCGCATAGTACATCTTCCACCATCCCGTCCCAACTGCAACCCAACGACAAATTCCTCCATGTCGTCACCTTCTTCCTTCTCTCCCTCATCTTCTACTGGGTCTTTGACACCACCCGCCGTCGCACCCTCCACTTGACCCTCCTCGTTTGCACCATCGTCCTCGGCATTGGCTCCGAAATCGTCCAGGGCATCCTCCCCAACGGCCGCTCCTTCGACCCGTTCGACCTCCTCGCCAACATCGTCGGCAGTCTCGGCGCTGTTGGCCTGTGCAGCTGGTACCACCGCCGCATGTTGGACCGGCGCCGCAAGGCCCGCTTCGGTTCGATAGGCGGTGACGGCACCGACAATGATGTCGAGTTGGGCCACCTTCATGACGAGGAAGAGGGTCTCGGGCCCCAGGAAACCGGCGTGATGAGTCTCGAGCAGGAGGTGGACAATTGGGATGAGAACGCCGTCGACAATTGGGAGGAGGACGACGAGACAGGCGATTTGGCGGGTGATCTCTCAAAGAGGGCGTCGCCTGCTGATGGGCACGGAGCGAAGCGGAGTGATTAATTCTCTCTCTTCCTCTCTTTCATCCTCGGCTCTTCTCCCCTCGTCGACACTCTGCTTTACCGCTCTTAACCGTCTTCCGCTGAATGCAGCAACAGACGAAAGAGAACAAGCTGTATACGCATGCCGTTGATTCCACCCGCCTCCACCTATCACTCCCCGTCTCCGTCTCACGTACACACACTCACTCCGTATACGCCCCATCCACGACAGCTCCGAACTTATATCATCCCATCCATCCACTCCACGCGCATCTGATGTCTCAATAGCTATTCACAGTCCACTTTCGCTAGCTCTGATGCATGACACCAACTCCACGATGTCCCAGCCATGGAGAAAGCAGAAAAGTACCTATCTGACTAACTCACTCACTCTCGCTACGATGTTATCATGACCGTTCCGGCGTTTGAGTTTCTTTCTTATTTTTAAGTTACGTTTTGTATCGCGGTGTTCCTATACCGCGTCTTTCTGACTTGTTTTGTTTTGTCCCCGTTTCTGGTTGGTTCTATAACCCCGCCCCCCGTGGAAGGGACTATGTTGTAAATAGGACGAAAGAGGAGGGGCGTCTGCCTAATATAAGATCGTTTGAATTACACACACACACACACACACACACACACACACATACACACAAACACACAACTTGATATATAGGTAGAAACTCAATCTGGTACGAACAGATGCATCATGATTCATTCCAGACAGATGCACAAATCCAGTATAGTAGTACACCAGGTCTAATGCTAGAGAGTCAAAAACGCCGAGGGCGAATGACAATGCGCAGGACGGATGGGGTGATCCTGGACATTGGACACAAGGAAGGGCATGATGTCGTATACGAAAATAAAACATGCAGGGTGGCGCAACGGGCAAGATGAGATAGATGCATGTGGGAGATAAGCAGGTCGGATCTCGTAGCTAGTCATGGCAAAGGACAGAACATGGCAAGGTAAAAAGAGGAAACATCAATAGGTGATTAGAAGGTTATATGTACGTGGGAAGAATAAGGTAGTGGGTGGTCTGGGCCCCGTGGGCTGAACGCTTAATCGCTATCCGAAACCTCGGGGGTGCCTGACCAACTCCGTGTTGGCGTGGACCGGCGATCTTCGGCGGGTTCGAGCTCGGGTTTGGAGGTTGGTCGGTAGGTGTCGTCGGTCGACAATTTGGCCATCTTTGTCGACCGCTCGTCTGACTTGCGGCCGCTCGGCACGGCGGCCTTGCCGAGTTTGACATCGATCTGCTCGCGTAGGACTTCGTAGATGAACTGCAGCTGCATTTCATTATATACCATCATCATCCGCTGCTCGCGCATCTGGTTGACAGTCTCGAAGACCGGATCGATGTCGGGGTCAGTCGCCTCGAGTAGCTGACCCGCCTCGAGCTCTTGTAGTAGGTGGTCGAGCGCGATGAAGGTGCCTGTCCGGCCGACACCAGCACTGCAGTGCACAATGCGGGGGTTGGCCGGGGTGCATTTCGAGCCGGACAATTTGATCAGTTGAAGCAGCGCATCGCGATCCTCGCCTTCGGGCTTGGAGTAATCCGCCCAGCCGGCGAAGAGGAAATGCCAGACCACCTTTGACTCGGTCCCGATGGTGAGTTGGAGTTTGCGAATTTCCGAGCGGGACGTAGAATCCCATTGGGTCTCAAGGAGCGTGACCTGACCCAGAAGGTCCTCGTCGTCTTGCTGGGGCTGGTTATCGTTCACAAACGGGTCCCGCTCCACACGTCGCAGCGTCATCGAGGGGTTTTCGCTATCCAGGGGAAAGTATTGGGAGCACTTCTCTCGGCCGGCCTCGAAGGTCTGCGTGAGCATGACAATGACACCCACATCCTGACTCTCATGGAACACCATCTGCCAAAAATGGGCGAGATGGCCGAGCTTCGGTCCCTGCACGGTAGCGGGTTAGAATACCTTCCAGGATCCGGAAGAACACAGCCGCCTACCTGGGTCGCAATGAAGCGTCTTTCCTGCCGCGAGACGGAATCCTTCAGAACGATGGGCGACGCATTAATAAAATCGCATTCGCCCTCCGGCACCCGCAGATGGACGCGGGAATTGGCCCATGCTTGCACGTTTATATATCGGTTTCTTGCCTTGACCTCGGGATCCCCCTCTAGCGCCCAACGGTGTGAGGGGTCGTTGGCCAGCATCCCCTCATGAATCCGGGACCGCTGCATCCATTCGAGTTCTTCGAATTTTTGGTGGATTTCTAGTGGTATCACAGAGTATTAGTCGGGCTGTAAACCGCATTTTAAAATAGGGTAATATCCGGTGGCGCAAGCAACGACCGAACGACGGGGAGCAAGCGGGGATGTGTTCAGCGGGCGCAAACTGACCTAGGACCGACTGGCACAGAAACGGAGGAACGGATTCATTGTCGCGCGCTTCCAACCCAGGGTCGTCATTCTCAGGACCCTCGATGATCTCAAACCCATCGTCGTTATCCTCGGGCAGCGCCCGCTTGGTTGCTTGCACACTGGTATCGATCTTGATGGTGGGATGCGCCATCTTGGCCGCAGCGATCCTCTGGAAGGCCCGAACCTTACCCAGGACGCCGCGCGCCTTTTTGGAGACCCGCTTTCTAGTCGCTGCGAGTTTTCGGGGACCGCTGCGTAGACTGAAAGTATCGGGGGAGGGCGAACGGGAGGTTGGGGCGGTGGTGACTTTCGCTTCGAGGCCGTCGGGCGGATCGTCGAGGGCGCCGTTGGGGGAGTGCGGCAGGGATGATATCTGTAGCGTGGACAGATCGGGACAGCTGTGGAAGCTGCCCCTCGACGTAAGATTATGCTTGGCCAGATTTCTGGATCTCACGGGAACAACGCGCGGCCGAATAGGAAGTTGGGGAGGTCCCTGACAATATGGAGGATGACTCGACCGGCAGACCAACGCCGACAGCCAACTCCCTGCAGCCCACGACACAACACCAGTTCGGATTGAAGGAAGGGAGAACGGCAGTGCCCGTGGATGTGCGAACCTAGTCGATGAGAGACGAGATGCTCCGGCCAGCTGCAGGAAAGAAGGAGAGAGACTTGGTGACAGACCCCTCGCGACACCTTTCGACAATGCTGTTCTCCCCGCACTTTTTTTTTTTTTTTCAGGACGTGGCCAGCAGTCCGAGAAATGGAGTCATTAGATCTGAACAAGAATTAAGGAGCGTGGGACTGGACGGCGGAGAAAAAGTACGACTATATAAGAAGAAACCACCCAGAAGTCGGAAGAGTGAGAGAAAGAAGAAGGGATCTCAACCGGATTGTCCGAGTTGGGATCACCGGAATCTTCAATTTTTAACGTATTTTTTTTTATTATTCTGGGTCAGGACAGTATGGAGCCCTTGGATGAGATTACAGTCCGGCGGGTTTTAAGGGTTGATCGCGAGCAGTGATGTAATCAGGGGATCGCCCTCAGGGTCGGACTTCCCAACGAAGTGGATAACCTTTAGATTCAAGATCCGAGTCATGATCCAGGTCTTCGGCGGTGCCTCGATCATCCCGCCGGCCATCGCCAGCCATGAATGAACGGCTTCAAGTCTCCATTCGGCATTCTCCAGTCCATCCATGGCCATCCCTGGCCCGGCCGGAAGAACCACTCACCCGTGGTTCTTGCAGTGGCAGAAGGAGACCTTTTGTCCTGATTGGACAAAGAGTCGGGCGGTCACCAGCCTCGGGGTCAATAATTGAATGAGCCCGATTGGGTCGCCTGGCTGGAACTCGACTTCCAGTCGCCTCCAGTCCGTTCTTCCCTCCAGCTCCATTCAACTCAGCTTTCACCAACCACCGCGGCGTGTCGGTTTCATCCCTCTCATGGAGACGCGTTGATTCAGCTTGGGTTGAGAGTTCATTTTCGAAGATGGTGTTCAATTTTCTCAAGAACTCCTTATTGCTACGGCCCCTCGAGGTGCGTATCAGAGAGATGATGTGCCTGGACCAGTACTAATCAAGTCCTTCATCTAGGATTGGCTCACGTCTCAGGTAGGTATTTGATTGCGTCCAACCTCTGGGCTTGATGCTTATATTGCCATGTATAGCTGCTGGCCAGCCGGTCGTTTCACAAGATGGTCGGGAGCATCCACCGCACCGTTCATCAGATTAAGAATGGCGTGCCACCAGAGCCGCGGCACACGGAAACCGAGGAGCCTGGTATGAGATTGCTCCATGTCATGGCCGATCGCAATAGCCCGTCAAGTATTATGTGACACTAATCTGCTCCCTACTTTAGGCCCTCGTGGGGACTCATTCTTCGAGTACTTCAAGGAAGAAATCAAAGACCAAATGAGAGGGAAACCTCCCAAAAAGCTTTGATTCACGGAGGGATTCCTCCGGCGTCTGTGTTTACTTTGATATCCATGATCTATGATACCCATCAATCCATATGCTTCGTTTCTGTTTCCTTTCTGTTTTCGTTTTCTGTCTGCTTCTCATCCGACTACATCACCATGTCCATGGTACACCGGATAAAGATTGGGTTATAGCTCTTTTGCACGATGAGCCATGTCCCTCATTCCATCCGGAGAGTCAGACTGCTTCCTCCGCTTTGCCCAGCCGCGTTTTTTTAGACAGTTGTGTTGGGCGTTAGGAGTCGAAGCGTACATATATAGTCTGAGTAGAAGCCAGATGTCGTCGAAGAAGTTCTATTAGTAGTTAGGAGTCGCAGAAACCTGCCGATGCGAAAGATGCCATCACTAGAATGGGAAACCCGTCCCAGTGACGGGTAATCGGGAAATCCGATGGCAGGATCTGTATGTTTCATATCGCTCGCAGGGACGCTGGCACGAGTTTGCACCACTGCCAGGGCTGCTCTATTTTGTGCGGAACCTGCATATGCAGGCGAGCTGGTACTTGTGCAACCCCGGAACCGAGGATAGGCAACTCCGGAGATACATACATACGTACGTAAACTCGTCAGATAGATGAGTCACGCACATTGCGCACATTCCAGACCATATAACTAAGCACTGAACATGACTTAAGTACCTGACTAATTAGAAACAATGGACAGGAGAAACAATGGGATCAGTCCTTGCCACGCGAGCATCTTATGTCGAAGACCGAGTGGCTGCGCCGCTGCAGAGTGATCCCGTCGTGTGGGTGAGGAACGGCCTAGGCCACCCCAAAACGCTGTGGAGTGTGGCATGCTAGTCACCGCAAGTACGGCCTAGCCGCCTAACAAGGGCAACGTCAACAACGTTCCAGAGCGCCGAGGTATTCCTAGTGACGCGCGTGGGAAGCGAGCGGTAGATTGGAGAGGCATCTAGAACCCGTCAAGTCCTGCCGATCACCCGACTCAAGTGGTTCAACGATAATTACTAGATACTCCGTAGTACTCCGTATAGTGGTCAGTGATCAGGCCGTGTGGCATCCAGACTAAGGCTTATGAAGGATTAATCACTACGAATGAAAAAGGCGGCCCCGAGTACGATGCAGGGTCTTGATTAGTGATGAGCCCCCAGCCCCATCGCCACATTGAACTGGAACGCCAGCGCAGCAGTGATGGTGTTGGTCCGGAGTCACCCGTCCAACTGCCGCCCTCGAGTCAATTAACTAGGCGGGCAGTTTTTCCCTGCAGCGCACGGAGTCCCGGAGTTGTACGAGAACTGCAGTCGGCTGAGCCGGCACCCGTCGATGGGGCCAGGAGGAGGATTTCACAACACGTGACGGTGTCACAATACATTCCCAAGGACACGGTGAGAGTGGGAATTTAAAACTGGAGAATTTCTGGACGCGGAGCTCGGCGGATTGATCCCTCCAAGGGACAAGGAGAGAGATTCACATTTCACAAGGGCATACTTCATAAACATTAAACAATCATGTTATGTGGATTTGGCTCGGGGTTGGTTTGTTTTGGTGCCGAATCTTAGGTAAGGCAAATGAACAAGTGTTCTGTGGTACGGTCACCAACGGTACTTAGACCCATGGTACGTACCTTAAAATAGCAACGTGTGTACCATAATCATCCCTCGAACCCAGAATTTGCACGATCGCATTGGGATCTCCCGGACTATGTACCTGGTGATGACTTAATTGCCTCTACTAGGTGCCTTACTAGGAGTTTAGAGCCCGAGTGACGGACCAAAGGGTCAAACTAGTACCGAGTAGTGGCCGGACTACGCGGTAGTCCGAGACAGGCCCGGGGACGGGTGGTGACAGCCAACGGCAAATGAAAGGAACAGACCCGACGAAAATACTAGTAAAAACCTACTGGGCCCAAAGTCAGGCGCCCGAAAAATGCACTCAACGAGGGCTTTCCCCCCCTGGTCCAGCCTGTCTCAACTTGCAGCCGCTGACTGGTCGGCAGTCTCCTTAGCGCCCGCGCTAGAGAGCGCCCGCTCCTGGGCAGACAGAAGGGATTGGTGCATCTCATCCACCCGTGTTGCGCAGAAAGGCCCGCTGGGCCCCAGTGACCGGCGAGTGGCCCGCCCTTGGTCTCCCTCTCTTTCATCTCCAGTCCCTTTTCATCTCCATCCCGCCTCCTTACGCTCTTTCCTGTCCCATCATCGTGTGCCCTCTGTGTGCTCTATATCTGCAGTCACTCGTTAACCCCTCCGGGTCTTTCTCCTGATCTCCTCCGGAACTTCTCCTGCTCGCCCTACAAGCCCATCGGTACCCTCTGTCTGGGCTCTGTCGCGTTGGAAATCTGACCCCTGTGTCAATCTCGCCCTGTCTACGCCCCATCCATCCGGCTCTGGCAGCCCCGAGGAAAATCTCGAATATCCCGACTTCGACTGATCGATCCATCTAACTTATCATCATGCGGGCCGCTCGTCTCTCCTTCCTCCTCTACTCCCTATCCCTCGTGGCCGTCGTCGCCGGTCAGAGCGCTGCGGTCACGAGTGTAGGTAACGCCGTCACTCCCACCACTGCCGCTACCACCGAGGCGGCTACCACATCAGCTGAATCAACATCATCCACCACGTCTGAGTCTTCTACTTCTACGTCTGAGAGTACCTCGACCACCAGTGAGAGGCAGCCAACCACGACATCGTCGACCACTTCGGAACAGACATCCTCGACGACAGATGCACAGGCCCATACAACCCAGCCGCAGCAGACGACGTCCACGACGAATAACAATGCACAGACGACTGAAGCCACGACCACAAATAGGAACGGCAGGACCACCGCCGAAAGCACGACCCAGCAGACTACAGCCACCCCCGTTGTGAAGACGGTCACGACAATTGAGACTATCAGCGGAACTCCGGTACAGACTACGCTCACCACTACGTCGACCCCCGCCAGCGCTGATTCTACGGGCTCTCCTGGTCTGAGCGGTACCTCGTCTAGCAACTCCAACGGCAGCTCGGGTCTCTCGTCGTCTCAGAAGAAGATCATTATCGGTGTCGTCGTGGGTGTTGGTGGTGCCATCATTGTGGGTGCTCTCGCCGTTGTTGGCTGGAGAATCCACGCTCGGAAAGCTGCGCAGGACAACGACGAATCGGCTGATCTCATGAGCGGTACGGCTGTCGGTGCAGGTGCTCGCGAGAAGGCGCCCAGCCCGGGTGCCGGCGGCACGCCCTTCAAGACCACGCTGGACCAATACCACAACCCTGGGCCTGTCAATGCCGCATCGAACTTCTAGGCTGACCGGGATCTGTCTATGATATAGACACCGGCATTTCCTTTGTTCCTGCGGTAATTCCCGGAAGACATGTGGACTGGTTCGATACCGTTCTCGAGGCTGTAAATTTGTACGATTATGACGCAGTTATTGTTGGCGCTTCTGGCGAGGCATATCCTCTGGTCTGGCTTCATCCCATTTTTTTTGGTTTGCTTCGAAGCAACCGTTCTTTCGCTTTCATAGACCATCTGTCGGGTCTTTCCGATATCACGCTCCTTTCTTAGCACAGCGATTTGTCCTAGCATTGTGGTTGGTGATTTACTTTGATTCCCCCCTCGAGCATTTGTTTCTTTCTTAGCGGAGGGTGAGCGGACCATCTGTCTGCTCTCTGGAATGCAGATCCTCGATCTCAGCCTTCAAAAGCTTTTGATGTATGTATTTAATTGAAATGACTTGAGACTAGCATCAACCCACCGTAGTGAACCTAGTAATAGCCTAGCTGGATTCCTTCGGCGGCCATCCGACTAGCCATGTGGGTTTCTCCATGTGGGATTAATGTCAGTATCTGAGACAGACCTGAGTCTACTCGAGTCCAGTAGTACATGTCTCATCCTAGGTAATCCGTACAAAGTACCAGGAAACACCAATATACATCCACCCACCATCCATCTATAGTTACCGTCGGAATAAACTCGATCGCGATCACGTACGCTGCAGCGACCGCATGATCGGACCCCTATCTACATCTGCGTACATATGACGAGTCGTATCACCGCATGGTTGACGGAGAGAGCCTGAGGAACGCAATATACCCCGAAGCAGACTAGCGGGCACGTGGGGTCGTGACGCGCTCGCGAATCCCAGCCGCTTCCCCATCCTGGCGGTGGCTGGTCTGCACTTCTTTCATCCCATTGATCCACTGACGGTGTATCCGTACTCTAAATACAGGATCTCCGCGGTTGTCAATTGAATTATACTTGAGTTTGTTTATGCAGTGGTCTACGAATTGGTCTATTTGCAGTAAGGATATATTCTCAGTGGATTGTTCACGCGTTGCGCAAATTTCACCACCAACACATACACCCTATTATCTACATACATACAGACAATCAGACAAACGGCATCAAAATGATGTTCGCTACCCTCCCCACGCAGCAACACCCACAACCACAACCACAATCACAACAACGACAATACCACCAACAACAACAACAACACACCCCCACCCGTCCCTCCTCCCTCTCACCACACCGCACCCCAATCACCACCACCACCTCCACCACGACGAGCCAATTCCTCAACTTCAACTTCTCCAGTCCATTCAGCACTACCACGCTCACAACCCCCACTAAATCCCCCTCCGCATTCGCCCCGACCTCCCCATCACCGACCCCGCAGCAGCAGCAGGAACAACAACAATCCCGCTACGCGCACCGCTACGCAACCAACATCTCCAACCCCATGACCAAGCACATGATGACGTCGGCGTCGCCGTCCGCAAGACGGAACCTTTTCTTGAATCGCGTGAAGCGGGCGCGTGATGAGGGCCGGTTCGAGAATCGGGGTGAACAGTTGGTGCTGATGGAGTTGGTCGCGGAGGAGAAGAGGTGGGGGGAGGTGATGAGGAGGAGGGCGGAGAGGTTGGAGGTGGAGGGGGAGGGGGAGGATGAGGGGGTGATGGAGGAGGTACCTGGTATGTTTTATCTTATTATCCATATTGACTGTATTGGTCTGGGTTTGGGTGTTGGTGTTGCTAACGGGGAGAATAGATGATCTGGACTCGCATGCTCTGGATGAGTATTTACAAGAACAGGCTGCGGAGATGGAACGGTTGGAGGCTCTGGATGAGATGTATCCGCAGCCACAACTACTTGACAGTGGTGGTGCGGGTGCGGGTGCTTCCTTCAGTGATGAAGAATACGATGATTTGTTTATGGATTTGGCGGAGCATCAACATTATCTCCCAGATTCAGGTTCAGGTCAGGGGTTCGTACCTAGTCAGGATATGGATATGTCGTGATCTTATCTTTGTATATGTATGTGTTTTGGGGTTGGTTGGGACATGTCGCGGGTCGACAATTGACAATATTAATTGGCATTGACATTGGACATGGGACCGGATTGGAATCACTTACTCAAAACTTAGCTAGATAGACACGGATGGAACACACTGGCGTTCACTGTCTGGGCCATACACATAACACCAAACCCATTCATTTCAATGTCCAATATCTCCAAGCATATAAGTAATATACACACACACACACACACACACACACACACACACACACACACACACACACACACACACACAACCCAAAATGACCTACCTAAGACATTCAATACCCAACCGCAGAGCCTTCTCGCACGGGAAACAGGAATGAGTAACTAACTAACTAACATCGAGAAATAACAACTAAATCACAGATACCTGGTTTGATGACGGGGGTCAGCGATCACGGGGTATGATGATCATGATCATCATAAGGAATGATGAGAAACGGATGAAGAAGAGGCGGAGGAGGGGGGATTGAAGATGAGGAATGGCAGCATCAAAGATTCCCAGTTTCGAGGACGATACATGAAGGACTAGGTTTGATTGATTCTGCAGGTTCATACTTACTAGGGATTTCGATACTGAATCTTACGTATGAGGTGGTGGGTGGGGGGGAGACCATGGTGTTTTGGTAGGGAAGAAGGAGAAGGTTAGGGATCGTTTGTGTAGTGGATGGGTGGCATGTCTACGGGGGTAGGGGTAGGTATACGGATAGTGGCGTTGAGTGGAAAGGATGTAGAGTGATCGGTAGAAAAATCCAAACTATATGTACATACATTCGTGATGACAATAGAGGGGTCATAGGCGTCCGTTCAAGATCATCCACCTATACATAGCATTATTAGATCATTGCTGGGGACAATCTGGGGGACCACCAGCACCACCCGCACCCTTGAGATCCTCCATCCATGGAGCGGAGATCAGCTCGTCGGGCGGGTTTCCGGCTGCTTGCATCTAGAGGTCATTGTCAGTATGGATTGAATCGAGGAATAGATTTGATGAAAGAGACTCACCTCCTGCATCTTCTCCCACACATACTCCCTGCATTTCGGGTCCTCGTCCGAGTACCCCTTCTCCTCGAACTTGGCCACAATCAACGCCACCACCCCGGCCTGCTTCTCATACCGGGCCATGTCTTCGTCCGACACCTTGCCCTTGCCCTTGTTCTCGGCGATCCACGGGCCAAACTTCGTATCTAGCTCCTTCATCGGTTCGTACAAGATCTCCTTGTTCGATAACTGCTCCATCATACCCATAAACATCTTCGTAAGATCGCCCTCGTCGCCATCGCCCGCTCCCGCCTCAATCGCCTTAATCAGCTGCGCGACCAAATCATCCGAGACGTCATCCTCCGATGCCGCGGCGGTAGCCTTATCACCGGACTCCTTCATGCGCTCAATCGTGCGCTGGATCGTATCGTTGAACGTCTCCGGGGCCGCATTGTTCCCTCCAGATGCCGATGCCGGTGGGACAGCAGAGGACGACGAGCCCGCCGTGGCAGCGGTCGTGCTATCATCTCCATCCTCACCCTTCATCATGACGTCTCCGACAAGTTGTTTCAAGAAATCTGAGGGCGTGACGCCGCTTTCCTCGAGATACTTGGCGAAGGTCTCTGCGTCTTGGTCGAGGAATTCCGAGTCGGCGGGGGCGCCCGATGGGCCGGTGGAATCTTTGCCGGCGCCACCCATCATGTTCGCCATGTCTTGTTCAAGTTGGCGGAGGAAGGCCTCCTCGTCGAAGTCGTCGTCGTCGTCGTCGGCCGGGGCTTGCGCGGCATTGGATTGAGCGGGGGCGGGGGCGGGTTTGGGCTTGAAGTCGTCGAGCACCTCTGTGATATGTTAGTTAATTTCTGTTCTCCAGAACAATGAGATCCAAATGGTGGGATAGATGTACCGTCCAATTCATCAAAGTCGGATTCATCGTCATCGTCATCGTCATCGTTGTTCGCGCGCTGAGGCTGCGTCGGGGCCGTCGCGGGGGTTTCTGAAGGGGCGTCGGGGGTCGTCGCGGAGGCTTTCTGGTCGTCATTCGACGCAGCAGAAAGCTTTTCTGGGCTCTGCGCAGACGCAGAGTCCGTAGACTGGGGGGTTGCGCCAACGGGGGCGGAGGGGGCCGAGGAGGAGGCCATATTCCCGAGAGCCGAGAGAGTGAGGGGAGGGGCAAGAGGGGGAAATGATACAGCAGGATTATATTAGTTGATGGCGGGCGGAGACGGATCGCATAGGTGCAGTTGAGGCCCCAAGGAAAGTAGAGGAGGTGAGGAGGACGGAAGTGGCTGTTGGCGATGGAAGTTGGTGAGAAGATTGCTCTTCATGTGAAAAGAACCCAAGAATGAATAATCAGTCCATCGCGCTGGTGGGGAGCCGACTGAAAGCCGATCGCCGCGGTTGCTGGCAGCGTTCAGGTGGATTGGGACATTTTGGATACTCTGGCAGGAATTGACTCGACTTGCATGAAGCACTATGAAGTTTTGACATTTGGTTCAGGGACAATCGCGTGTATATGGAGGGCCGAGGGGACTCCGTATCGGGGCCGTGGACGAGACATTGGCGCTGCTGGGAATGACATCAGCCAGGACTATGGACAGTATACTATGTAGTATTGTACTGTATCCCGTATGCATTATGCTAATGGTGGTCTACAATCTGTTACCCTCAGGATATCTACTAACGGAGTCGTCGAGAGCCTGCTGCATGAACAAGTCAATCCTGCCAAGAACATGGCCCAGTCGATAGTTGCTGCTGCTCGTCGGTAGTGGCAGGTATGATTGATCAGCCCATCTCCTCCGCAAAAGGCTCAGGTGATCCCGTGGCCGGACCTCGTGATGTCAGCTCACATTTGGGTTGCTTTTGCCTTGAGCGTCGCCATCCGATGTTAGGAGCCCGGCGAGGTAAGCAAAGAGCCTGGCTGGCGGAGAGCTCCTTCATCGGAGGTCGCCTACTATAACAACACCGTACACCGGGGATCTAGTTTGCTGCACGATATGCAGGTACTTTGTTGGTGGCGGAACTGCCACCTGAGCCGTTCAGATGATGGTGGTGGTCCGGAAATCCGGCTGCCAGATCAGGTGCTCGTGTCCAGCATCACCCATACTCATCGCATCCGCAGCAGAACATCTTGGCTGGATGAGAACGGCAATTTAGTCGAGTGGAATCGGTGGTATCGTGTATGGTATCCGCGGTGTAATGGCCACTCGGTCACGGGGGATGACCCGTATGGCCCGTATGGCCCCCCGTTCGCCTGGGCGTTCTGGATCTGCGTGATTTTCCTCCTGCTCGTCGAAGTCTGCGTACCACCCGGACGACCCTCCGAACTAATCCTCCTGGCGACTGCATTGCAACCCGCGAGGTCAGTCAATGCCTCCTTCATAAACCCACCGCGCTCCTCCGTGAGCTATGTACTCGACGGCATAAAGGGGTAGGAACCACACCGTATGACTGCAGGACAAGGATTCCGCCCCAGCTGAACCACGGAAAACCTTGTCTTAACCTGCCGGAACATCTCCGCGGGACGATGAAGACATGAACGGTGTCCCACCAGAGGGGAGGCTCTCTGTCTAGAATGCTAAAGAGTCCACCACGACCACGACTATCGACGGGAAACGGATCCTACTCTATCTATCTACTACGCTGCCCGGTTCCAGGCACTAGACTCAACAATGGACAATGGCATTGCATCCAATCCAGTCCAGCCCGCCATTGCCCGGCACTACCGAGTAGTAGCATCCCAGCCCGAACGACAGATACACGTTCTCTCTCCACTCGTTTCGGAGCCTGCATGGCCTGGCGGACGGACCACCACCAGACGACCAGCGGACCAGGACGTACGTAGTAAGCCCGTCGAATAGGGCATAACTCGACCACGGAGGCAGTGACGACTCACCCTGGGCGGATCTTCGGCTGGGTCTGACCTTGCGGTGGATCTCTCTCGTTGCCAGTGTGCCGCGGCCGAGTCAACCTGCCTTCGCCAGTAGCAAGGAGGGAAGCATGGCGGGCGAGGACCAAGTGGACGATGGATTGTTGGGAACAGACAACCCAGACAAACAGGGGCAGGGCAGGGAAGCATGCATCGAAGAATCAGAAACAGTTCCCCGGGGACCCGGGACAGGGCGCTTTTTTTTAAAAAAAAAAAAGTAAAGGGCGTTAAGGCCAAAGTTTCCGCGGCGGCGGCGAAACCGAAGTCGCTCGGGGGGACGTTCCCCTCTTCTACTAGTAGGAGCAAGTGGATGGGGATGCTCTGGATTTTTCCCCTGGAAAGTCTCTGCCTTTTGACCCAAAGGGAAAATCCAAGAGAAGGAAAAAGAAAAGCCAGAATTTTTTTTCTCCTCTGGGACCTTTTTCTTTTTTTCTCTTTAATAACATCCCGTTCTTTTTAGTAAATAATTTTACCTCACATCTTTCCCACTCTCACCTTTCCCCCCCCTCTCCGTCTGCCTTTCTCGCTCTCTCTCTCCCTCTCTCTCCGACCCTACTGATTATCTCGTTATCCATCATCAATTTCCTTTATGTCACCTCATCCGCTGGCTTCCTTGCGACCCTCTGCCAGCCCTCGCACGTCCCCGGCCGCCGCTCAGCCGCGCGTTTCCTGCGCCTGAATTATCAGATTTCCCATACCCCGCCGGCTAAAAAATTTCCTATCGTGTATCTATTACGATTGCCTTTTATCATCCACCGCGTCTATCCGGGGGTTTCGATTCGTGTGCACTGTGAAGGGGGAAACTAAGTCCGCCTTTTTTTTTTTTGTGCTAAACCGGCTTTTGCGGGCGTTTGATACTCTTACTATACGATCGCGTCAGCGGCAGTCACCCGGACTGCCTTGTCGGCTTTCTAATTTTATATCCCACGCCCCCGGATTGTTGGGTGTGTCATCCACACCACCGAGCACGCAAGGGGGGATCCAAAACGGACCTGTCTCTGGGACAGCACCATCAAGGCAAATAATATCCCCCCCTCCCTCCATCTTAGCTTCCAATGGTCTCTATGGTTGAGACCGCCAGTTCCACGCAAAATGACCCGGCCATGGACCCGGTCGTCCCCAAGACCGAGCCCTTGCCTGAGGGTTCGATCAGTTCGGCTGTGTCGACCCCGGAGGCTGAGGGTGAGATCCTGATGCAGGATGTGGCCCAGACGCAGAAGCGAAAGGGTGGAAGAAAGCCGGTACGTAAGATGACGGCGCCTTTTATACCTCGTGGTGTTCGTTGCTTTTCTCTTATCTGGGGTTTTCATTATCATCCTTTATCTCTCATCGTCCTCGTCCCTTCCCCCCATTTCATTTGTTCCTGCGTGCAATCCGGGGCCCCGCACTGCGTCTATTATTATCATTTATCATTGCGATTGTTCATCCTTATCGTCCTGTCATATCCCTCTCTGCTGCTGGTTGGCGTTAGCCCTCCTGCACCTCCCCAGCTTTATCGCTTCCTTTATCTCTTGGACCCTGGTCCTTCCTCCTCCTTTCACATGAAGCTAACCGCCGCCGTCAGATCTACGCCACCTCGGAGGAGCGGAAGCAACGCAACCGCCAGGCCCAGGCCGCCTTCCGCGAGCGTCGCACAGAGTACATCCGCCAGCTCGAGTCCACCATCAAGCGCAATGAGGAGTCCCTGCAGACCCTGCAGCAGAATCATCGCAGCGCGGCCGATGAGTGCTTGATGCTGCGCTACAAGAACTCCCTACTCGAACGCATCTTGCTCGAAAAAGGTTGGTCCCCGTCGCGCTCGGCCTTCCTCATTCCATCGACGTTAACCCACCGCAGGAATCGATGTGCAAGCGGAATTGCGACTGAAGGCCGGGGCCCCTGGCGCGGGCGCGGGTAAGCCCACCCCGATGGCGCCGAAACCTCCCACCACCCTGGAGCGCGCGGCCGTGAACCGCACCTCGGCCCAAAGGCATCCCGGCATCGCCCCCAAGGAGCCGTTCAGCATGGCTCAGCATCGCGACGGCGCCTATGGTATCCCGTCGCCGCAGTTCCAGGCCACGCCGCCGTCCCATGTCTCCTCCCCGTCCCACGCCAAGTCTCCGGGCTTCCCCTTCCAGGGAGCCATGTCCCCGGTCGGGGTCGACCCCCAAGCCCAGCAGCGCTCGCAGATGCTCTCGCACTCGCGCAACCTCAGCCAAGCCTCGCCCCCGATGAGCATCGGCCAGCCGGAGTCGACCGATCCGAAGTCCGCTCTGCCGGGTGGTACGAATCCCCGCGCTCCCCGCGTCCCCTCCGCGTACTACCCATCGCCATTCCAGAAGCACTATGACCAACTGGGTAAGCTGACTCCCTGTCGCGTTGCTGTTTCAGGTCCGTGGTGGTGTTGAGCCCCTTTTGTTAATGCCCGCGTAGAACAGGAGTACGATGCCCAGGCCGATATGATCGACGAGGAGCACGAGTCCGCGGTGGGTGCGTCGCCCTACGTCTCCGGCTACAACAACACCGCGCCCGTGCCTGCGGGCTCCCAGCCCATGGGGGCTCACAGTCTGAACCAGTATCCCCCCCACACGGGGGAGGGGGCCAATGGCGCCTATGGCAATACCAACCACCTCATGGGGAACTACGAGCCGATGTTGGATGCGGATCCCTTTGGGTTGAGCGCCAGCATGCATTTCCAGACTCCTTTCAGTTACGAGCAGAATAATACCCGCCATTAACCCTTCTGTTTCCATTTTTCGTCTCTTGTTCCACCCGCGTTGCCCCGTCTGCCCGAGGGTGTAGGCACCGGGGACGGCACTGGCGGAAGAAGAGACATGCTTGACGGATTTCCTTCATAGCTTTTTTCTATGACTGGAAGACAAAAGTTGAAACTTTGAAGCATTGCCTGGCGTTTGCGGTTGATACCATTTGTTTCTGTTAGTCGCATGTTGTTCTGTTGTTGTGGAGCATTGTTTGATGCTCCCCCAAAGGAAAAAGCGGTCGGTTGGTTGGTTGTTCCGAGAGGGACGGAAACGGTTGAAAAAGTCGAGAAACGGTTCTTGTACATGCATGACTGGTATAATGGGCCGAGGGCGACTGCGGTGCAGTTTTGGCCCGGGCCGTGCTCTCAGCTCTTGTGGACATATATATTCTCTGATTATCGTGACGGTGATTTTGGCTGCGGTGACACGGTGGCTTGCCTGTATCTTTCTTGCCGGGTCAGACTATGTGGCATTGCATTCATATTCATTCTTATGCTGGTCTGTCTTTCTCCCTTTTCTTCTTGTGGGTTCCTTTGCGTTGGGGTTGAGCTAGGTCTGGGGAGAGCTCGCCGAGCTTGGGGATCTACGCGATGACATGCTAGGAGTAGAGCTACCTCGGTAGCTGGCGAGCTACATTTGCCTCGGAATGGAAGCTAAGCTGGTAGTGACGTCGTAGGAATGGGGTCCCCAACTCTACTGGACAGTATGAGTTCCCGGAAGGCTGTGGCCCAAGGACGGAGTCGCCCGGCTGCCACCGCCACCAGCTGGTAGCTACTTAGTACGAAGAGTAGCGACATGATGCTATCGGCCATGGTCGGGAGGGACACCTGCGAACGCTGCCGGGCGAGCTGCAGCTTCCGGATTAGGCAATCCGACACCTCTTTCAAGACCTGTCTGGGGATCACCCTGCTGGCTCTTCTGGCTCTTCCTCCTCGCGTATCCTGGGGATCACTGGTAACGCCAGCATTCTTACGGCTATAGTAATATACGCATTGGAGGGAGGCCGCCGACGATGACGAGCGGGCAGCGCGCGCAGGCGGGCGGTCGGGAACATCATCTCAGCGTCATCCGGCGGCAGTTACCCTAAGCCCTAGCTAGCAGGAGCCAATCAGAGCGCGCATTCCCGGATTCGCTTAGCAGCAATCCGCACCTTACCGGATCGGGCGGGTGCAACCACAAACGTCGCCTCCATCCACCGTCTGGCAACCCCCTTCACTCCAACCACTATCCCATCCCATCCCCCGAAAAGGAGAGGTCAGATCCCGTTCGTCGTCGAGGTTTCTGCCTGTGTCGACTCTCCCCCGCCCGTTCCGTCGGACCGAATTGCTGCGATAACAGAGAGCCTTCCCCGGAAGGCCCCGCATAACACAGGCGTCATGGCGGAGATCCGCTCCAAGGTGCGTTGCTCGAGAGGCCGCTGAACCGGTGCGTCGGGCCCTGCGATCGAATCCGCGAGCTGGGGGGTGCTGCTGCTGCGACTGGTTTTGTCGATCGAGTCGGGCGCAGTGTCCTGGAAGCGAGCGGGGTTGAGGCAGGAACCTGCACTTTCCAGGCCTGTTCACACACATGGACACAGCGAGGAGCATGAGAACAAGCAAAGGCTAACAGATCGATTTCTATAGAACCTCTACGAGCTTCTTGGTAATGCTCACCCTTCCCTACCTACCTGCCACCATACCTGAGTTTGACCCTGTTCTGCAATGCCCATCGTGTCTTTCCTTGTCTTGGCTTCGTTCGCATCTGGCGGATCCGTCTACACTCCGATTCTGGAAAAGGGACAAACATTTCTAACATCATGCGTGCTTTTTTACGCACTGCGCGGCTACAGGCAATGACCCTGAACTCGACCCCAACAGAGCTCCTGAGCCTCCCACGAAGGCTGTAGACAGGCCCGCTCCCCGCGTTGGCAAGCGTGATGCTCCCAAGGAGGTCACCAGCCAGCCCCGTGAGAACAACAACGCCCGCCGTGGTGGCCGTTTCACCGGCAACGAGGCCGGTATGTATTCCACCTTGCTGCTTTGGGAAGGCCCGTCAGGCTGATTCCGACCGTGTGTTTCTAGCTTTCCGTGACCGCAACGCCGGCAGAACCAACAACCGTGAGAAGCCCACCGAGGATGGCAAGGACGCCCAACGGCGTGGATTCCGCGCCCGCGAGGACCGTGGTGAGCGTGTTCGCCACGACCGCCAGTCCCGCACCGGCCAGACGTAAGCTCTTTCTGCCTTCTTCATGGCGATCGGAGCCATGGAGACCAGACACCTTGGTGAACCACAGAACTGACGCCTTGGATAGCGACACCCGCAAGCAGGTGAATCAGGGCTGGGGCAACCAGAGCGGCGAGAAGACCTTGGACGATGAGAAGGCCGGTGAGAACATTGCTCACAACGAGGAGAGTGAGCCCCAGACTCCCGCCGAGGAGGCCCAGGAGCCCGCCGACAAGTCCAAGTCTTACACCGACTACCTTGCCGAGAAGGCCGCCCAGGGTGACCTGAGCGCCAAGCCCGTCCGTTCCGCCAACGAGGGCAGCAAGCTCGACAAGAAGTGGGCTGCCGCCAAGGAGCTCAAGCGCACCGAGGAGGACGAGTACTTCAAGGGCAAGGAGGACAAGGCCAAGCGCGAGAAGCAGCGCAAGGAGAAGAACGTCCTCGAGGTCGACATGCGCTTTGTCGAGGCTCCCCGTGGTGGTGCCAACGGTCCCCGTGGCCGTGGTGGCCGTGGTGGTCGTGGTGGCCGCGGTGGCCGTGGTGCTGGTCCCCGTACTGAGCGCCCCGCCGGCGCTGCCCCCGCCACCGCCGCCGTCTCCGTCGACGAGAAGAACTTCCCCAGCCTTGGCGGTAAATAAATGCAGCCATGCCTGCCGCATGAGCCATCCTCTCCCCGTCCTCGCTAGCACTTAGGTAGTCGAAATCAGGGATCGATGAGATGAAAACGAAAAAGAAGTGTGTCTGAACCGGGGAACTCGGAAAGAGGGGAAAGAGGGAAAAACCGGGAACAAGAGAAAAAGAGACAGACCAAAAAAAAATCCAAAGGTTATGTGCAAATGGCCTCCCACGCAATCTATCTAACTTATGGTACGTACGGTATGGATGATGATGCCAGGAAATACTCTTTTTTTTTTTCTTTCTTCCGTCTCTTCTCTTTTTCCGATATGCTCCCATCCCAAATAATTTCCTTTTTCTTTTACCTATTTAAAATGTGGCTCCCATGTAATTGTGGCTCCTCCCATGTAATTTGATTTGAATGTCAAAAAATAGGAAAGTGACAATCCCCGCCCTGCCCTCCCCAAGCACCCACCTACCACCCCAACCAACCCAGCCCACTGCATCCATCCAATCGGGTACGTTATTCGTAGATACTCGCCAGGTACTAGTACTGTGTACGGAGTCCAGTCACCATCCAGCCGTCTATTACAGTAACATAAGAGTTCCTACGGCTCCTCCGTCTTCCTCCTCTTCCTAGTGCCATACTAGTCTAGAACATCAACTACCTATTCCATACGGAGTACATGGTATCCAAGAAAAAAAATAAAAAAAAACACTTCCTCAATACTAGTACTTCGTATCTTCTTCACGAACTAGATAGCTTACTGCGTGAAACTCGACCTCTACTGAGATAAGTAGGGTAGGGTAGGGTAGGGTAGGGTAGGGGAGGGGAGGGCGATTTTAGTTCTACGCGCTAGATAGATAGATAGATACTAGGGAACGATGTACTGAGTCCGAACCTCGAAGGGGACGAGTAGATAAGGACCTATTTAGTTGAGAGATAGTAGATGGGTCTTAAGGCTAGTGTGGTGATTTAAATCTCCGAGAGGGTCGAGGGGAGAGGAGTTCATTAAGTGCGTGATTTGATTGCGGACTGCCAAGATTTGGTCCATATAGACTATGGAATTACGCCGCATAGGTAGGTATTGAGTGACGGGTGGAATTCATTTCTGTTTCTGTGATACTCTCTTATATCATGCTAGGACAATCTAACCTGACTATGGTAGCTAACTGGCGATGATTCACATCCACGTGCTCAAAGATGACAGTGAATGCGATATATTGTCGGACTGAATCACAATTCCAGATTCTCAGACCCATAGCCGTGTGCATAGCCATCATCGTCAGATTCCTCAGGCTCCTCAGGCTCCTCAGGCTCCTCAGGTCCAGGCGACGGCTGGGAGTGTCCCACAGCTCGAGCTGCGGCTTTTTCCCATTCCGCCAGCGTGCTGGTCGAGAACACGTTGTTCCCACTGTCGAGATAGGCTAGCCCCTCCATCGCGTGGCCCCCACAGGCGCGCTGGAGGGCCAAGAACGCAAAATGGCCCCCAATGACCGGGCGAGCGTAGAAGTTCGGGCCTGGGAACTCGCCCTGGCCCTCGGTGTTGTGGAGATCGGTGAAAGGGAGGTCGGTGTTGGTCTCGTTGATCCATTTGGCCACCGACTCGAGAACCTCGCTGCGGACGTTCTCGCTAGCCACGGCCATGGAGAAGAACTCCCAGTCGGTCTTGGTGTACAAATGCCGGCTGTCGAGAGGGAGGCCATACTTTTGACGAACGTTGTGATACCAAATGGACTGTCTTTGGTAGATGTGCCGGGGCACAAAGCCGGTTTTGCGAGGGGGAGGTTGGAGAAACTTCTGGCTATAGGCCGTCGCCGGGCGTGGAGAGACCCCGGTGCCCTCCAGATGGAAGCACAGCAACGCGTCGGCGTACAGATTGTAGATGGTGGTCCACGACCCGTACCAGTCGTAGGCCAGCTTGGCGTGTGTTTGGTCTCGAGACATGCCAAGCTCCTCCCATTTGGCAATATAGGTGTCTGAGATGTTCTATGGAGGGTCAAAAACGGTTCATTTTCTCGTCTAAGTTGAACACCCACCTTGAAGTATGTGACATCGTCGGCCTCTCCAGCCACCTGGGCCAGCTTGCTCATGGCATTGATCCCGATGATGCCTTTGAGCGCCAAGTTTGTTTGCAGCGCTAGCCAACCGGCGAAGTCGTCTGTCGAAACTACTCCAGGATTAGCTATATCCCCTCGCTTCCTTTGGGCTATCCTTACGCTGATTCTCCGGCTCCAGGGAGAACTCCACGAGGTAGCCAGTCCACTGTTTCCAGAGACGGTAACTGCGCTTGAGCCATTTCTCAGCGAGGAAAGAGCCTTTCAACGGACCACCCCATCGTCCGTCCTGCTTGTCAATCCCACCTAGCTCCTCGAGCTGCACCAGAGGGAAATACCCGAGATGCTCTTCGGATATAACAGGCATTGCGCCTTGCGTTGACCAGATGGAGGCTGCGGCCGAATCCTCGGCATACCGCAGCGAATTCACGATGGCCAAGCCCATGATAAGGATGTTACCGCACTCCTCCACGGGCATGTACTCATCGTTTCCATCCGGATGGCCAGTGGCATTGGGGAAGTGGGTTCCCAGGTCATGCATGGCGTACGTGTTGGGATACTGACCACTCAACATGTGCTCGATCAACGGCTCCAGAAGATACGCCAACCACCGCGGGTTGGTGTACAGGAAGAATGGGAACGCGGGGAAGATGACGTCGATGGTCTGGAAGTTCCCGTTCGATGAGATCTCTTTGAGAAACAAGATCGGGTTATCGGGTGTTCCCGCAAAGGTGGTTGCTCCCATCACCTGTCGGGCAGAGAGCGCCACGATATCGACATAGTCATGGGCTCCCGACTGGTAGGCATCCTTGGCCAGCTGTTCGGAGTAGTTGGCGGCCAACACACTCGCTTTGGAAAAGTCGTGATAGTGGAAGCTCAGGAGTGAGTCGACGCTAGGGAACCATGATTCCCAGAGCGGCCGCATCAGGGTCAGACCGCGTGCAGAAGCATACTGCACAATGGGATTCTGAATCAGGGCGATGCTGAAGGTCACACTGGCACTCTTCCGGCCGTCTTTCCGCGAGAAAACAAAGGACTTGGAGAACGCAAAGACCGGCTCTCGGTCTCCAATGGCACGGAAGACCTGATCATTCACGTTGTCCAGGACTCCTTGATTCAAGAACGTCTGTCTCACAGCCGAAGCCTCGCCGGACTGATATTGAACGTCCTACATGGATGGTTAGCAAACCAGCAGGACAACGGGAGTAACCAGGTCTACGCACGGCAGGCGCGGTGAAATGAATGGTGCCCCATTCGGCACGATCGCGGATCTCCGAAAACTGCAGCTCCGTCTCCCTTTGGAATCGCCATCGCCGCAGGGTGGGCTGGTTGTCTTTCGCATCGAACCCGTCATACTCCCATGCGATCTGACTTCCCGTGTCCCCGCTCACCCAAGCCCCGTTGATATCGATATAGACGTTCACGCTTACATCCCCGTGGACGTGGATTGTGATGTAAGACGCAGGGATCGACTGCCGCAGAGTCGATGTGGGCGTGATGGGGGACAGGAACGAAACGGTGAGCTCGAGGGAATGGGAAGCCGAGTCAATGCGATAGGTCAGATTGGTGGTAGACGCGTCGTAGTTGGCTCCGAGATAGGTGGGATAGTCGACTTGTAACGACCTAGCAGCGTATGTTAGTGAAAACGAGCCGGGAGGGATTGTGGCCTGCCAGCGCTTACCCGGACAGGGATTCATGTGGCTTGCCCACCAATGGATACACGGTGCCGGTGCTGGGGACGTGGGCCATCAGAGACAAGCCTACCTCCTCGCCCGTGTAGAACATGGGCCATTTGGACCAGGGAACGTCTCGGGCATTTCCCAGCCAGGTGCTCAGGTAGGGATTGCGGACGGTCAGGGGCAGGACCGGCGGCGTCAAGCTGGATGCTATGCTGGCGGTCGCCTGAAAGGCGGTGGCCAGCACCGCAAGGGATAGACGCATGGTCAATCGATAGTAGCTGACTGACTAGCAATATATAGAGGAGGGAGGAAAAGAAAACCGATGATGGAGAGGATGGGGGAAGGCGTTCCATCCACCAGGGCCGATGGAAAGGGTGGAAGAGAAGAGAGTTGGTCCGCCAGCCGCCGGGCTGGCTGGATGATGCAATGCGCGACGGTCAGAGCAACGATCGACAAGGTCGGGACAGCCAAGGAGCTTCCGCACTGGCCACCAGTAGATTCAGTGCTGGACAGCCAAGCAAGACTTGAAAAACTCCTTGGGTTCTCTGTACTCCGATGGCAGGAGCTCGCGACCAAAATGCGGGGAAAGCTGGGGGGTCCCGCAGCCGGTGGGATTACCCTCCGGTCCAGTGGCTGGATCACCACTTCTCTTCTCGCGATGCATCGACACCACACAGGATCGATACGCAGTCGAGTCCCCTCGGCCGGCATATTGAGACCACTGGGGTTGAGTGATATTTTCAGCCAAATAGTGAGTGTGCCCTTAAAAAGCAGCTTGTAGCTCAGCTGATCCAACCGACTGCCATGTCCGTCAAATGGGCCTTTGAGAGCATTGATGACAGAGGCACGCTGGTGTGAGCATTGCTTGTGACAGCCAGTGCTGAAAATGTGCTCAGAAAAGCCCCATGAATGGAAGAGAGCTAAGAACTTCTAGCAGGCTGCTTTATCCTGCCTGGCTATGTACTCTGTAGAGTATAGACGCGATAAGATAATGGCTTCAACTGTCAGTTGCCTGGTTTGGTGCTTGCAGGTGAGAAGGATGCATCCTCCCCACCAATCAGGGACTGTCGTGCTGTTGTGAGCTAACCCCACTAGTCCAGGTTATCCTAGAGGGGCAATAGGCTAACCTAAATTGCAACGAGCTACCCCGCAAATACACGACACTAACCCGATACGGTGCCTCTTTTGGATAGACATGGAGAAGGTTAGGCTGCTCAAATTGCTCCAGAGGGTACACTGCGCATTCGACCGGTCTGATAGTCATGAGGACTAGTGAAATTCCATTTGTCTCCATGTTTGGATTTAACGTTCAGTTGACACTGTGCCATGCGGAACGGAGATCTTCTGGTGTCAAATATGTCTCCGCCAAAGTATCAATGCATGTGCTGTACAGCAGAATATGCAATAATCTTATTTCTCCGCCACTAGTTACTGCCATACTGCCTGAGTTTCTTTATATGGTGCCCAAAGGTAGCAAGAACACAATGTTCAGCAACTGAGTAGTAGCTTTTACGCGAGCGCGTCGTGGTGGAGTCCAGATGGACGCCAAATCGCCATGGACCAGACGTTCACTAACTTCATTCCAATGAATACAGTTCTATACGCTCTAGGTTTATCATAAAGCTGCAGTGGTGGAGGTTCCTACTCGTATTGGTCTGCCCCATTCAAGATCGCGCGCCCAAGGGAGCAGGCACAAAGAACCAACATCGCGTCAAGCAACTGGATCGAAGCGGTGAATCACCCTAACACTGACCCAGATCAACAACATGGGCTGGTAGATGGACGCCAAGCACTGCAGCCAGTCATTTGCAGGGCGTCAGGAATGTGGACGCTGCCTGCGCGGATCTCATTCGCGATGCGGTGGAACCCAGCCTGGAAATCCGTGGACTGCATTCAATCGATCAAGCGTTGGTTATTGGGCACTGGCATTGGAGCATTGCATGCTTAAGACCAAACTCCCCGGGTCGAGACGTCATGAAAGGGACGGGAGAGTGGATTGTGGGCGACGCGTGGAGGGCCGGACACGCTATGAGGCTGGACAACGCTTAGTTTCACCGCAAGGGGACCACCGGCCCTCTCGACGCGGATGCCCACGCGCCTCGTTTCCCCCCATCTCTCCACCACTCGCGGCCATTGAGTCTTCTGACCCCTCCGGTGACTTTCTCTTTCTTCCTTGCTTCCTTCTGCTCAACCTTTCGGATCAATTGCAGCTCCTCGTGATCCTCAGTCTGGACGACGTGTGTGCGGCGCGTGCCATCGTGACTGGCCTACTATTACTTACTAGTACTTACTGCCTGGCCCTCATCCTGGCCCTCCCCTCAACTTAACCCCAACATTGATCTTGTCCACAACACGATACCACCCTTCTTAGAGCTTCTCTCCCACGGAGCATCTCCTGAACATGCCCTCAACCATGGCCTCATCACATCCCAGCCCCGTCAAAGACGGCAGGCGAATTCTCGGGGAAAAGCCCGCCAACGCGTGCCTGTCCCCGGCCCACCATCGGCACGCTTCTGTCTCGCCCCTCAAACGCCCTTTCCTGGAGACGCCCTCCTCTCCCAAGAAACTGCTTCGCTCGCCGTTGTTCGCGGGCCAGAAACGTTCCATCGACCAGGTGGATAGCGAGGCCCCGAGTAGCACCCAACCCAGCGCGCCGGCCCCGTCGCGGCCAGACGCATCTCAGGATGTGCAGGATGACATCCAGCAGGACTCTCCCGTATGTACTCTGATGCAGTCAATGCACGTACCCAAGATTAACCCGACCCAGCAGACCCTATCGCAATCCCACGCGACGGAATCAGAAACACTACTGCTCGATTCGGACAAACAACAACAACACCACCAAGATACCCACCCCGTCTCACCACCACCCACCACCACCGCAGCAGCAGTAACAACACACTCCGACCCCCCTGCCAATGACCCAGCATTTCGCAAACGCTTCATCCAAGAGGTACCCTCCCCCATCCCCAATCCCTCCACTTCCAACCCCTCAATACAACCACTAACACATCCCAGAAAGCAACCCTCCTCCGCACCCGCCTCCAAACCGCCATGCGCCACATTCACGACCCCCAACTCGACCGCCGTCTCTCCGACCTCGAAGCCCACAGTCGCAAATACCCCCGTCTGTCCCTCCCCCATGAACAACGCTCCACCGCCGCCCAATCCTCCTCTGCCTCTTCTTCCAATTCGAAAACGAATCCCGGCTTGACGACCCCCCGCGTTACCCAATTCACCTCACATATTACCCCCTCCGCGCCCTCGTCGGCATTGCACGTCTCAGGCCTCTCCTCGCCGCCCCTATCCACCACGCCGGTTGCTTCTCAAGCAGACCAACAACCACACCCCGAACAAGCACGGAAAGAGGAAGAGGAGGATGAAGACGAGGACCCCATGAAAACACCCACCCAGAAATCCCACCATCGGATACCATCCCCTATGCAATTGAGTAGTCCGCCAGCAACGGTGTCAAGACGGAGAAGTACGC
This sequence comes from Aspergillus ibericus CBS 121593, assembly GCF_003184845.1. NCBI lineage: Eukaryota > Fungi > Ascomycota > Eurotiomycetes > Eurotiales > Aspergillaceae > Aspergillus > Aspergillus ibericus. Next base: position 167,034 of record NW_020292114.1, read on the forward strand.
TTACTACGGAGGAGATGGTGCGTGTGGACGAGGAGGTAGAAGTCGAGACAGAGATGGCAGGTGATGAGGAAATGGACTCACACCCCGAGGAGAGACAACGTCGGTTATCGCAAAAGGGGGATGCAGTGGATGGGTTGTTGAAGTTGATGAAGACGGGGGATCAAACCCCGAAGCAAAATCAGAGTGAGGGGTTGGAGGTTTGGAGTGGGTGATGCTTTCACTATCGTTTTGGCGGGAGGAGGGGGTGGTGGATTAGAAGTTGTATCGTATCATGCATGGATGGATCTTATATAGATGGTAGATGGGAAGGGCTGATACATACAAGTAGATCCCATTGCTGGGGATAATGCAATGCAATGGATAGAGTCAATGATACCACTATTGAACACACTTCGAACGGGAATAATTTGTAAGAAATGAGATATGTACAATTCTATTTTACTTCGTTGAGGTCTAATGCTAAGGCATCACCGAACCTTCTTTAGCTTATTCCTCTTCCGACCCAATATGTCGCGTCCCTCTTCGATCTCGCCCGCGGCTTCGCGCTTCGCTTCGCCGACTTCCTTGAGCACGCCCGTGCGCACAATGCGACCTTCAATGCTGACGCCCTCTTCGGTCCACTCCTCCATTTGCCGACCTACGCGCTCCTCAATCGCCAGCACCAGACTCACGTCGCGCTGGCCAACCAGCGTCACTGCCTCACCGTGTCGGCCGGCACGCGCTGTACGACCAACGCGATGGACGTAGTCGTCTGGGTTGCGGGGCACGTCGAAGTTGACTACCAGACTTACTGACGGGATATCCAGACCACGGGACGCGACGTCCGTGGCCACGAGCAGACGAGCCGCGGAGGCGCGGAAGCGAGCGAGATTCGAGTTACGCTCGGACTGCGGCAGCAGACTGTGGAGGGAGGTGACGCGGTGGGAGAGCCGACGGAGCATGCGCTCCAGCAGGTCGGCGGTCTTGGTGTGGTTGCAGAAGATGATGGCGGGTTTGGTGGCGTTGCCTTCGGTGGAGAGGAGGACGTGGAGGAAGGCCTCGCGATGGGTCATGGGGACTTTGAGGTAGGTTTGTTGGAGGGTCGGGGGGATGGAGCTTTTGTTTTCGGTCGAGATTTCCGTCACGAAGACTGGGGGCTTGTCGGCGGAGCGGGGCATGGATTTCAGGGCGCGCACCTCCGGCGTGAGGGTTGCTGTGAAGAGGAGGGTTTGGCGCTCGCTGGAGGGGGGGAGGGCCGAGAGGCAGGTTTCGACGTCCGGGAGCATGCTGCCGGGTCCCGGGGCGAGGAGGCGATCGGCTTCATCGAGTACCACCATGCGCACGCGCTTGAGGCCGCGGATGGTGTCTTCGCCGGAGGTGTTGATGTGGTCGGCGAGACGGCCGGGGGTGGCGATGACGATGTGTGGGCGTTGCGAGAGGGCGAGGGCCTGGGGCCGCATGTCGGTACCTCCGGTGATGAGGAGGGGTTTCATGCTTTGCGGGGCGGAGATGGCTTTCATTTGTTCGTAGATTTGCAGGGCGAGTTCTCTGGAAAATTGGCTTCGATGAGCGCATGCGAGCATGGGAAGGGGTGAATCTAGATGCTTACCTGGTTGGGGTGAGGACGAGGCCGAAGATGCCAAAGGGGTCCTCTGCCCACTTCTGCAGCATGGGCACGGCGAAGGCGATGGTTTTACCGGAACCGGTCCGGCTTCCTCCAATGCAGTCTCGTCCGTTCAGGATCTCTGGGATACATGCTTTTTGAATGGCGGTGGGTTTGCGGACGGCCATGGTCGTCAGGGCACCGATCAACCAGGGTGCCACTTTGAGGGAGGTGAAGGAGGACTGCGCATCTTGTAGGCCAATCTCCAGCGCATCCTTGATCAGGACGGGCTCGTCCTTGTCCTCCGTCGCGGGTTTCTCCTGCTTTGCTTCTTTCTTTTTGATACGGGAGAGAGTGGGGAGCGGCGCCGGGGCAACGTAGGAGTCGTTGGACGACTCCGAGAGACGTCTCCTCTTGGGAGCGCGCGATTGGAGGTCGGTCTGTTCGACCTCTGAATCGGAGGTATCGTGAGTCTCGTCCATGACGGGTTCGGGGGAATGGGAGGGTGCCATGATGGTTGGTGAAGATGATCGAGGCCGACTTTTGCTCGATTTTCTCCAAATTTCGCGGCAGAAAAAGTAGACCGCGCAGGGCGGTGGAGTACCACTACACTAACTACATGCCGTTAGACCATCATAGGATCAGACCAATTAGGATGCTCGACTATACTATGTATGCAGCTACTCGGATCAACAGTAAAAGATTGATATTCATCGTTATAAAAAGAAAAGTAGACATCGGTAACCGGCTCACTCTCATTCCATGCTGAACGGCACTAAAATATACAAAACCCACCCAGTGCGGAAATGGAATCACCAATCTCAAAGTCGAATAATGATGCATCACCCAGCCGCCAAAAGTCTCATCGTGATTGCCAACCAAGGAAACGCCGGTTCATCAAATGCAAGCAACATCCAACAACTATACACTCCAGTACCACGCTGCGGCAATACATGCGGTCGAGCGCGTGAAGAAGAACAAGATACGGCGCTAGGTTGAGAGGGAGAATTTGCGCTTGAAGGGTGGTGACGGAAGGTCTATATCATCAAGAGATTATGAACGGTACATGCCTGCCATCCGGGATTAGTCGCATTGCTCGGACGTCACAGTTGCCTCGAGGGCAGCGATTGAATAGGCATACCTGGAAATGCCTGGGGCGTCTGCCCGGCGTTCAGTCCCCGCGGAAGCGGGATTTGGGAAATCGAACTGGGCATATCAATCCTCCGGATCAGGTCAACCATTTTCTCTGGAGAGAATCTCCCCGCGTTGTACGAGGAAGCTGAAGGAATAATGCTCAGAAGGAAAACAATGTCGCGCGGCAACGGTGCCGGTGATCCTTGCGACCGGAACTGGGACCCAGACTGGCCACCCATCGTCTGCTGCGTGCGCTTCTGGTCCAGCTGGCGCCTCTGCGTCGTCTTGAGAGGCGATTCGGCACGGACAAACTTGCGCGGCCGACCCATGTCGTCGTCAAAGTCATCCAATTGCCGTTTGGGCGAGTTGGTCGCCGAGGCGTCCTGGTATCGCGCAGTAGGTGTAGCATGACGGGACATGACTTGCTCTGCCGGGTAGGCCATCTTGGGCCGCGTCTGAGATGGGGAGATGATGGGTCGCACAGCGGTGGGGTCAAAGTTAGGACTCGAGTATCGGTGCGCAAATTGCTCCAGCGTGGGGTCTTCCGGGAACAGTTCGCGCATGCGGTTCTCGAGGTTGATCACTTGCACCAGGTCACCGTACCGCGACTCATACTCGTGAAGGAATGCAAAGATCGGCTTCGTCTTTTGCACATTCTCCGGATTGGAGGCCAACTTTCTCACGGTCATCTCGAACACAGCTCGAGCATCTGGCAGTCGTCAGCAACGTCTCACGCGCATTTAATATTAGACTTACTGATAACATCGTTAATGTCGATGAGATGCTTCAGATATTCCAGGGCAAAGTTTTCGTCTTCCGGGAACAGCTTCGCACCCCGCTCAAAGATCTTCGTTGCAGCGGGGTCTTTGTAGCAATGGTACTCAATGAGAGCACTGGCGATGTAGACATCACTGGTGATGCGACCCCTCTTGCGCGCATCCGCAAAGATCTGTCTCGAGCCAGGCATCTCTCCAGGCTTACCCTTACCCTGAACACGACGCATTGCGCGCATAAGAGCGATCCAGGCGAAGGAAATCGTCCGGGATAGAATGCCGATTTGGATCGCATGTGCCTGTCGAACCGCCTCAATCTGCGCGTTCTTCACGGACTCTCTTGCCTTGGTCTCGCCCTGGTCATCATCGTCATCTTCATTCCTGGTTGGTTGCTTCTCGGGGTTCATCTTTGCAAAGGTCTCCTCGAGATGAGCAACGTCTTGGGACTCCCGAGTACGCGCCTTGGCGATGAGATCGTAAAGCGAGTCCAGCAGTCTATCATAGGGTTCTCTGACCTTAGCACCGCGTTTGACGGGATCCTGCTCAGATTCGGAGTTGATTTCCAGCCAGTCGGCACGCTTGAAGGCGAGCAGGCAGCTCTCAGGATTACCATCTATGCCATGCTTCAAGAACTCATTTCCTTCGGTCTCCATGTCATTATGGAGGCAAAACTCGGCCGCTTCATACCACAGCTCGGGCAAGAACCGGAGAGCCATAAGTGCTTGCTTATAGACATAAACCACACGTGTCTTGAAAACAGCCATGTCTTCCTCCTTCAAAACAAGCGGGTCTCCCTTCTCCCATTGGATCCAGCGTTTCCAGATCTCCACCTGTTGCAGAAACTCGATATCACCGTCCGAGCCGGGGACAGGAGGCAGCCTTGGCAGCGTGGTCCGGTTCAGATCCCTGGTGATGTTCTGCAGTTCGGTGAAAGAGCTGCGGGCAGTCATATACGCCGGAGACTGCTCCTGCAGAAACTTACGGCCCTATTCAATCAAGAGTGTTAAACCAGGGATTCACAGGTGCTTGATGGGGCCATACCGTCAGTTTGTTCAAGCCCATCTCAAACTGGTCATACTCTTTCCAGAGAGTATTGACAGCCTGGGTGGGAACCGCAATGGCCCGTTGATAAGCTTTGCGAAGCAGATCCATCTTTTGTTGGTCCTGCCATCCGGAGCCTCCAACGTTTCCGGGCCCGGAGCGGATGAATTGGACGTAATCCGACCAGATCGACCCCGAATCCTTGTCGATACCGATGTGCTGAAGCGCCAGCTCATAGGCGGAAGAAATGATCCGTCTCGCTTGCCCGGTGGTGTCTGTGGTGAGGGGATTGCGGCGACGAACGTAGTCCAGGTAGACGGTCCAGAGTTGCACGTCCGCAATGGTCAACAGAGTCCGGTTGAAGATTTGCTCCAGACGGAAGAGCTCATTAAGTTCGGACTCCATTGTCGCATAGGCCACCCATTGCTCAGCCTGTCAACAGTGAGTTGATCTCTTCCTCTAAGGTGTCGCAAGACGTCGGAGACACTTACAGAAAATGGAAAGACCTTCAAGAAACGCTCATACACGTCGCGTGCATTATCAATCCTATTGCGACTTCTGTGCTCGTTAATCAGTTCCAGCCAAGCGGGAATGTCACCACGGGGGTCTTCTTGGATTCGGTCTTCCAGAATGCCAACGCGATCGTGAGGTAACCGGCCTCTCGCGGTTGAGGGAGACTCGGGCGTCGAGGTGGTCGTTTCCTGCGCATTCTCCGGTGGCGCAGAACGTGCACTGTACAGATCCTGACCCGAAGTCACAGACGCATCATTTTTAGAAGCAGCAGGGAAAGAACTATTAGGGACATTCTTCGCGCTGGCAGACTCCTGCACAGCTTCATCCAATGATACATCAGGGGTAGAAGTAGCTTGAATTGCATTTCCAATGGGTTGCGAAGGTATAGTATTCATGTCTTCGACACCTAGTACAGCTGGTGGCTCATAATCTGCATCACCCGCCTCATCCTCATCCTCATCCTCGACCACAAAGCCCCCAATTGTCCTGGTCTTCGGCGGAACCGAGGCCCCGGTGGCGGGGCCCGATGTTGATGCCTGAGACTCAGCTCGTGAAGGTGTCTGGGAAGGGTAGACAGTGCCAGCTGGCTGACTCGGGTCTGATTCAGGGGGAGGCAGGGAAGTAGTCTGTTCGGGGGGGTTGGGGTCGGAGGGAGTATCATCGGGAGAAGCATCGGGAGAAGCATCAGAAGGGGCATCAGAAGGAACATTTTCGGTCTGCTTGGAGTCTGTCAAGGAACCAGAATACTGATCTGGCAGTGGTTTTGAAGGATCATAATCATCTGAATCTGAACTATCTGCTGCACCCTGCTCTTCAACGGCTTTATAGTCCACAGAATCCGCATTCATTGCCTGAGCCTGAAAAAAGGCCTGCTCAGCATCATCTTCAGCCATGACCGTAGAAGGTGGTTTCAATTGCGACAGAGATAGTGTGCGTTGCGTGATAAGGGGGGTGAAAGGTGGGTGGTGGGAGGTGAGGGGGAACAGATGAACAGGGACCTGAGTTTGATTAGCCGACGAGGTTCTGAATGGGGAGGCGCAGAATGAGCGATGAATCATTCATTGACTCACTCGGGGAGCACCCACGACGAAGAGTAACGAGTCGAGGAGAGAGAGGGTTCAAGTCCGACAAAGAGAGGGGATAAGTCAGGGGAGGGACAGAATCTGCCTAAGGACCGGAGCGGGCGATGAAGAGGCCCCTGGTGGATCAGCGACTCTGACGACAATTCGAATGGATGGATGGGAGGCCGTTGTTAGTTTCCAGGCAGGCCTTGCCCGGCGGTGCACGTGACCTAGGCGGTCAGCCGCCGGACTACTAGTTAGCAGGTACGTACCGCGATACGTGCCCACACGCGGCGCGTCGTCGATCCTCCTTCCGCTGGTTTAATTAATCGGTTTGTTTGCCTTAGCTTGTGGGCTCTCCTGCTGGCTGCATCCCCTCCATGAGAAAGCACTGCTTTTCTCTCCTCCCTTCTAATCTTTATATATCACCCGGTCGCCTCACTCCTACCTTGATTTCTCTCTTCTACATATCTGCCTCGACCTCATTCCCCCTCTTCCCTTAATCCTTTACCTACACTCTCCATCAGGCTTGACGCCCCTCCTTCAAAGCCATGTCGGTTGTCTCTCTCCTCGGGGTCAAGATTGTCAACAATCCAGCCTCTTTCCTCGACCCTTATCAATTCGAGATCACTTTCGAGTGTCTTGAACAGCTCCAGAAAGGTAGGCTGGCAACCCCGCGTCAGCTTAATTGCCGCCGCTAACGGTCTCTAGATCTGGAGTGGAAGCTCACCTACGTCGGCTCGGCAACTTCGTAAGCTACCCTCAACTACACCGCACTGAATACCTGCTAACTGGCTTGACTAGCTCCGAGTACGACCAGGAACTCGATTCCCTTCTGGTCGGACCCATTCCCGTCGGTGTCAACAAATTCATCTTCGAGGCCGATCCGCCAGACCTCAAGCGCATTCCTACTTCCGAGATTCTCGGCGTGACCGTGATTCTTCTCACTTGCAGCTACGATGGCAGAGAATTCGTCCGCGTCGGATACTATGTAAACAATGAATATGATTCCGAGGAGTTGATGGAGCAGCCGCCGGCCCGGCCGATCATCGAGCGCATTCGTCGGAACATCCTGGCTGAAAAGCCCAGGGTAACCCGATTTGCGATCAAGTGGTAAGTGCCTTCATTCTCCTGTCTGTTACCTAAAGCTAATGCATACCGCTCTAGGGACTCGGAGGAATCCGCCCCCGCTGAATACCCCCCCGACCAGCCCGAAGCCGACCAGGAAGGAGACGACAGTGCTGCGTATGGCGCGGAAGAAGCCGAGCTCGAAGCCGCCCTGTTCAACGAGCTCCGGGAACTCGAGGCGCCCAAGGGCGAGGATCAAGACATGGAGGGAACCGAAGGCCCTGCTGTCAAGGAGGAAGAGGAGGAAGACATCTCGGATGCCGAGAGTGAGGATATTGAGGATGAGAGTGATGAGGACGACGAGGAGCTCGATGAGGAGGAGGGCGATGATGGCGACGACGACGTCGAGATGGGCGATGATACCGAGCCGAAGGATGAGTCGGCTGGAGGCGCCAGTAACAACCCGGCGGCTCATCAGCAGCCCGAGCTGATGGTTCACTAGATGGACCCGTTTTCGTCCCGACTACACGCTGGGGCTGGTATATTTTTCTTATTCTTATCCGTCGAATGATTTTATGATTGGGTTGCAACGTTTCATGACATCCATCTATCATCACCTCAATCTTGCAGTAATTAGTTATGACATAGAACGAACATAATCCGAACCATATCCTCATGTTGATTGTATACGAAGTCCTCCGTAGCAGTACCTCTTTCCTAGATACTGTTTCTCCACCTCCACATTCCTCACCGCTACCAACGCAAAATGCAAGGAAACTTCCCTGACAAACCCCATGCCATAGCAACCGACCCATGCCCCATGCCCCATGCCCCATCCATCCATCCATCCATCCCTAACCGCATACATACATTGTATAAACGCAAGGTCCAAAGCACCCTCATCAAGGAAAACAACAACAACCGTCCCCACCTCCTGCATAATTCTCCTACATATGCCGGTATACGGAGTATATACATAGTTCCCGCTTCTGCAGTGTAACCTGACTAGTCACTTTTCAGGTTCATTTGCAGTGGGTAGTGTAGTGTAGTGCAGATTAACGGTCTCTGCAGTACTATTTCCCCTCCTCCTCCCCCCCCCCCTTTTCCCGGAAGAAATGCCAGCCATAATTCCGGGGTAAACAAGTTCTTTGGCTATTTGGCTATTGATAGTATTTGAGTATTGATGGATGAATTTGTGGAGTGATAATATGCTCTTTTAATAGAGATAGTGGTAGGATGTGAATCTGCGGTGAAGGGAAGTGATTGTAGAGGGAAAGGAAGGGAGGTAAGGGAATTGGTTAGTGAGTGAGTGAGTGGGGGTTTAGTTCCTTGCATTTAGTGATGAGTGATGTATAGTGATTAATAGATTGACTGATAGGAAGAGGGGGGTTTGTCTGTGGGTGATTGTTGTGGTTATTGTTTTCTAGAGTGTTGATGAATGGATAGATGAATGAGTTACTGGGATTAAGGATGGGGATGGAATTGGGGATGGGGGGGATGTGCCTGTGTAGATTGGTGATGGATTTAGAGTATCTAGGGACTAGATAGGCAGTAAGATATATGGTGGGTAGGTGCAGGTAAAACAGAGTGATTATTTGGTTCATGGGCAAAGGACCGAAGATGATTATATGTTGGTTAGATAGACACCTTGAATTCCGACTCATGCCTATTTAGAAGAAAGAAGAAGGATTATAACGCCAACAGACTATGGGTATGTATGAAATAATGGTTCTAATGTTGTATCATAAGGCTCATCGCTGCATCAAGTCCGACGATAGTAAGCATCGCATCTTAGAGGCCAAACTTCGAGCCGAGCACTGTATCTCTATTAGTTTGTGTCAACTTCAGCCGGTGGGAATACATACCACCAAGAACTGCTTTCTTTTTCTGGTTCTGAACAAACTTGTTCACGTCGCGGGCGAAATTGCTACTGCTCTCCTCCAGCCGCTCCATGTTGTCTCCCGCAAAGTTGAGTCTTTCGGTGCGTTCGTTCACTTGACGTTGCATGTAAGACCAGTATCCTTCCTGGTTACTGCTCGAGGACTGATTAGTCGGAGTTCGGCCTTCCCGGAAAGCCTTCCGCCGCTCTTCTTCGTCCAACCGCATCTGCTCCTGCATCCGCTTCGATGGCGGCCGATCAGGGCCTCCGACTGTTAAAGATCAGTCAGCTGGCTTCAGGCAGAGAGCATTGGTCACGTACTCAGAATGTCCATATCAGCCGGAGAGATGTATTGAGTGCCCGAAATCCACTGGATGTTGGTGATCGTGGGCCGTGGGGGAATGACGGCTTGCGGGTTGTAGAGCTGGTCTTCAGAAGGTCGGCTATCCATTGGTCAGCTTTCGTTCAATTCTTAATATAACATGCGTCACGTACAGCCCATGTCCGCCTCCCCAGACACTGAACAATCCTACTTCAGAAGGACTTGTCCAGACCAGAACGGTGCCATTGGAGGAGATCGTAGCGTCCGAAAGGCGTCTCATATCAGCAATCTGATTGATTGGACTGGACCCGATTTCTTTCAGACCAGGGATCGAGAAAGCTCGAGTGTGACCGTCTCCGAAGAGTCCGACAATACTGTAGCCGCGGGCTTCGGTCTTAACAACCGCTGCCGAATCGCACAAGTAGTCATCCCAGGATCTATGAGCCCCCTTGGAAGTTGCCGGCTTGAAGATTCGGCATCCGGAAACGGTCACAGCAATGACCACACCGTTCACGCGGGCTCCGTTTCTAAGGCCTCCGACAGCTTTGGGTGTGGCCAACGCGAGGCCGCCGTCGTCTGCGTTGATGGGGATGATATTGATGACCTTGTCATCCAGCAAGCTTGTTCCGACAAACGTCGCCATGTACCTTCCATTTTCCGCCGGCAAAATCTTGAAGGTTGCCAGGTTACCTCTGTTAGTACCCACAAAGCAGCAGATACTGGAATAATCTACCGGACGTCAGTATGCCCACTGCATGTGACCTGTGGGATTGCTCTTACCTTCGCCTTCTAGGGTCAGCACACCAAATTCAATGGCGGTGGGCCATTCAGGCGCAGGGCTCTCGGAGCTGCGCTTAGTGAAGATGCTGCTCCGCTTGTTTACCTTGAACAATTCTGCAAAGTGTGCGGTGTGAATAACGGCCGGCCCACGCAAGTCAATGATCGCTAGACTGCCACCTTCGAATCCAACTGCAACAAAGCCCACTTGGCTGTGTTTGAGGGCAGTCACCGGGCCCTGTTGCATGTTCAAAAGTGTCAGCGGAAGAATACCCTGTTTCAGCCCAGGGTCGACCCGGTGAGTGATCTTGGTCAAGGTTCCAGGCCCCTCATTGGCACCCGGAGGCTCCTCACGGCCAAAGTTCTGGTTGCTTCCCCATCGGAAGACGACAAGTTCACCGGTCCTGAGACCGACTGAAAGCTCCCCGGTTGAGCCTCCCAAGGACATCTCAGTCACCTCAACATTGCCAACACGGCCAACAGCGCGGGCCAAATCCACCTGGATGACGTCTCCGTTCTCGATCTCGTCGTCGTTGCCGACGTCCCAGATGCGAAGAGTTCCGTCGGCATGAGATGTTGTAAGGACATTGCGATCTTCAAAACGCTTCAGGGCTTTCTTCGACTCTGCTCCTCCGAGCAAGAATTTGGGCCCCTGTGACCTCTTTTCCTTCAGGCCCAACCAGGCAGAGCGGTCCACTGGAGTAAGAGTAGCTTTGGTCACGAACGGGTGCACAAAACTGAGGTGAGGGTGGACCATGTTGGTAGGGGTAATCGGATGGCCACTGGGGAAGCTCATCGTAATCACTTCTCCTGAGGACAAAAGGGTGATCAATGCGATAGGATCATGGCCACCGGCATAGTAAGGGGTGCTGCGCGGAATAAGACAGAAGTCGGCTACCTCTGCGCCCGGAGGAGTAGGTAGGAGTGCACTGCGCTTGGGGGTCTCGAAGTGTTTTGCGATGATAGCCCATGAAGAAGTTTGATAGTTGGGTGACGGGCCCAGGTCGATGAAAGTTAGTCCTTTGTTGGCTTCAGCCTTAGGTCGGCCACCAGCGATCAGGAGTCCACTGTCATCCCCGTTGTCCTTAACACACCATGCAACCTGAGTGATCGGGTCCTTGAGCCCGGTTGTGCCAGCCGAAAGAGGTCGTTCGGGGCCTACGCCTGGCTGGTCAATGTTGGGATTCTCAATCGATCTCGCCATTATCTTGCGGCCATCCTTAGAGTCCCAGAACACCAGGCTGTTGTCATCATGCACCGTCAAAACGAAGATACCGTTTGGGTGCCACAGAGCCCTGGTCAGTCGAGGCTTTCGCAAGTCTGGAGACGGGACGTCACCATTTCCACCCAGTGCACCCGGAGGGACTTCATATTCGAAATATTTCTGTGCGACGTTCTGTTTGAATGAGAATGTCACAGCACCTTCCGGATATCCAACCAATATTTTTCCAATATCGCGGGGCGAGAAACTGAGACTGAGGACCGGACAAAGGCGAACACGGGGATTGCGCTGAGCCCACAGGTTGGGCACTCGGAACGGGGTCAGGGTCTCACGGTCAAGATCGTAGGCAATGATGTCGCCTGTAGACCTCGTCAGCAAAGATGATGCCTCTTTTCGTATACCGTTCATTCCCTACCATTCTGTAGACCAATGAAAGCATAATCGAGACTCGGATCCGTCAGTAAGGCGCTGGCATGGCTCGGAGGGGCGTAAGAGACGAGAGTCTGTCTAGTCTCGAGGGAGAAAATGCTGATTTCGCTTTTCGAGTCGACGCTGACCAGCTTGTCTGCGCAGAACTGAATGAACTTGGCGGACGCCTTGCGAGGCAGCGAGAAGACCACCGACACTCGTCGTTGACCGAAAACGTAGATCTGACCGTGACCGAACTGCGTGTCGCTGGTTCCGACAGCGAGGAGCGACTGGACGGGATCGTACGCGATCGCACTGATCCGGGAGTTTATACCACATCGAGCGAACTAGAAGGAAAGGCAGACGGTCAGTATGCCTTCAGTTGAAAGCGATCAGTTGTTGCTCAGACATACATCATCGAGGGCGAACAAGTCCGGCGACAGGTTCTCGGAGAAGTCCTTCTGGATGCCGGCCTGCTTTCCCCGCAGAAAATGCGCCATTCTCACGGACACGGGACGGAAGGGATGGTGCCGGGGAAGGGCTGCAGAGGGGGGAGAGGAAGAGGTTGTCACAAGGTAACTCAGGATACGGAAATCGACAATAGATAAGAATACTGGTCAACGGTCAACGGTGCAGAACGGCGACCCCACGAGAGGTTGGAATTAAGCGCAGGGCCGCGGGAGACCAACGGTTGACGCCATTCGTTGTTGCAGGGCGGCCGATCTGCCCCGCCCGCAAGGATGAATGGGTCCCTGCCTTACTGCCTGGCTCGGGCTTAGGCCCTCTCCGCTGCAGCTGCGAAGATTACGGTGACGTTAGACTCGATTCTGTATTCCCAATGAGAATTGGAAACAGTCAACATATGTTGGTAATGCACAATATGCCGTGTTCCACGCCCCTACATTTCCACATTTCCAGGGCGGGTTCCTGAGTGGTATGGTTGGTCTCCCAGAACCACAGGTAACCCTCACGGTGCGGAACTCTACGGGACTCGCCGGCCCTGGTAGGCAGCAGCAATCGCGGTGTCCTGCCAAGACAATGTCTATGCCGGAATGACAAATATTGCATTCGACTATTCTCTTGCCTACGGGATTATGTAGATTGATGGCAGAACACCGCTGTTTGTCGCTGCCGGGAATGGTCATCATTTCCAGTCTGAGACCTTCATTGAAGGCGGATTGCCTCTGGGCATCTGATAATCCGTCTGGACCTTCTCACTCATGATAGACCGAATTTCAACCTATCAATCCCTGCTTTATTGTTTTGAAGGTCCCGCCTCTCAACTCATATGGTAGCCATCTCGGCTAGAACCGACGTTAATCTTCTCCTGGCATCAATCTCAGCTGCCATTCCCTGATCTCGGTAGTAGTGTATCGTAACTCGGTGAATAGCACGATAACAAGCATAACTAAGGACAGACAGTCAGCGCATAGACCGCTATCACCTGGAAATTACGGAGTACATACAGCAACTGTCGGGCCGCCTGGGCCTCGCTTTCTGTCAATCGGGATCCAAAGCCTTCCAGCACCGCCGAAGACGGCTCCTCAAAGATCTCCGCCATATATACGTCACCCCACAGGGCGTTCTCAAGCCCGATGAGTCCCGCTAACTCCTTGGACCCCGGATCCAACAGGACTTGCGATGGTCGGCCTAACCCAACTATCACTAGTTGCGGTGATGTAATCTCCTCGAGTGCAGGGGACAGCCGACGAACTTGATGTCTGATCTCAGTATATGGGAGATGAACGAAGGCGTCTTCGGAGTCCCGAAGAATGCCTTCCAAGAGCGTAACGAACGCCTCTCGCCACGACTGTTTTCCAGATCCACAGGCTACTTGGTCTAGGGACCCAAAAGTGCTGGAAACGTTTTGTCCAATTCGGCGAGCCAGTAAGCCAAGTGCCCTGTTGACATTGTCCCGGTCTTGCACGGTAAGCTGGGCCTCCATCTCCTGCAATGTCGCTCCGATAACATAGTGTCGTACTAAGAAGGCAGACCCGAGCGAGCCCCCTTGGAGACCGTAATGTACGAAAGTTGGGATATACGGGATCCCACTTTGTTCTAGGATGGAAAGAGCTCGAGCTTCGGTCTCGAGCAACAGTTGTTCTCGTCTTAAGAGGGGGGTCGTCGACCCCGGGGAGCACTTCACAAGCAGTTGGACCCCGTTTGATAGTACAAGACGATTGATCGAGTGCAGGTGGCCCTGTAGTGGGTAGATTCCTTTGATATGCACCGGAGGCGGAAAGTGGCGCCGGAGGATCGAGCCGAGGGGGTGGGAAGGTTCGGCGTCAGAGATGAAGGGAGGGGAAAAATAAGGTGACATTATAGCAATGCTTGAGATTTGAAGCACCAGTGCTCACTGCTCGCATGCTCGCCAGATATGTTACAAGGCTGTGGGCGAGTAAGCAATATAAACAGATAGCAAACATTCCTGTAGCCTTGGGAGGGGCCCAAGAAACCCCGGGATACAATGGAAGGCGGACATGGGTCAGAAGTGAGATGCAAGTTCCTAGGCAATCAACTTGCCCAACCCAGACACTGACATGGCAGGAACAGGGAATTCGGTTGATCTATCTCGTTTTTGCGAGTCAGATGATAAATAATGTCGTGACGAGGACATGGAGCATATCCCGTATTTGAGAACATTAAGCGAAGCGGCAACTCCATCTCCGAACCCCTTAGAACCGAAGAGGACATCCGTCCGCGATCTCCACTGTCTAAATTGGAGAAGGCGAACCCGGGACATGTACAAGCGGTTCAAGAACGGGGGAACTGTGCGCGTATAGCCGGGGAGGTGAAGCTGAATAATAATCCTGTTCCATGGAGACGCAGACTCGCCTAAGGCTCCCGCTCTGAGGAAGGCGCGATGCAGGGACCATGCGGCCGTCCAATCAGCGGTCGGCTTTACCGAAAGGCTTCGGCCCAGGCTGGACTGACCGACTGCCGGTGTTGCAGTGGGGGAGATGCTGGGCACCAGACAGTGGTGGTTGATACATTGTGGTGTTGGGGAAACTTTGAGTAACCCTGTTCTTCCCCTTCTTGAATCAGGCTATTTCCCAGGCGGACCGTCCCTGCGGCGGGGAGATGGGGGATCCCGGCCCTCACCTCCTGGACCCTCCCTATATCTTGATTACAGCCTGCGCACCATGGGCATGCACTATACATTATGTGGCTCATCGACGATTTCATCGAAGGAAATGTAGTCGGTTAGTAAGGATACCACGAACTCTGTATATACATTTTTCTTGCTTTTTGCTATCATCGGCTGAGAGGCGCAGCCACAGGCCATCCATGATCCAAGAAAATTTCTGGATGTTGGATTAATCCTAAACCTTAGGCCTGGGATTCGGTGGGCTCAGCTTTTGGTGCGGGATCGTACAACTCGGCCAGGTTATACCTCTTTAACCGATCATAGTCGCTCCCGGCAACGCTCATGCCAATTACGTTCTGCGAGTTGATTGTCAGTCATGGGCTGGGTGGACTAACTCGAAGCTCCGTCCATAATAGAGACTGACCTGGACCACTGTGACAAGGATAATTAAGTCATAATTCGTAAGATCAACGGGGTGTTCGGGTCCCACGACGTCCGCAACGGTTTTAATGACGACGTCCCGGTTGAACTTCTTGTTGCTTCTCACCACAGGTCGGATGGCGTACTGAAAGAGCTCCGTCAGCAGGCGTCCATAGCCACAAATCTTATCGTTAGAGTTGGAACGCACCTTCTTAGGGGGTCCCCCAGAATGAAAATGAGGTTTGAGAATTTCTCGCGCAAAGGCCTCGAGGTCGACACTGAGAGTTTTGCGAACAGAAACTGCAGGAGTCATGCGCTGGATCCATCTGGACCGTTTCTTTTCCGGGTTGGCATAGGCTTCAGTGCAAAGCTGATGTACCATTTTCTCTGGGTCGATGGACTTGTCGAATCGTACAAATGACACTGATGCGTATTAGTGTCTCTCATATCCAGGGAGGCGGGAGTGAGAGCGAAAGCGTTCACGCACAACATGGCAGGTCCATCCTGATGGCATGGAACGGACGGGACTTGCTCGCGCTGGGCTTTAGTCCCTCGACCTCCTTTCTGATTTGAGCCTCGATGTCATCGTCATCGGAGTCGGACTTGTCTTCATGATCGTCGCTGCTGGTTGATTCCACACTCTGAGTAGTAGTGCAAGTCAGGTGAATGAGCAGATAAGATGGGTTGCTTCATGCCCGAAGTCTGCCATTCATGCCACTAACCTGGGAGAAAAGATCCACCACCTCGGCCATACATTTGCTCTCCTTGCCCAAATCGCATGTCACAAAGACTCCCCAATCACCGCCCTCGATGCCCGCCTTGTTGCCCTGTTGTTTTTGCCATGGGGCACCTCCCTGTGCCACATATCAGACCCAACCACATGATGTTTGTGGCAAGCATGCCACAGATATCTCAGGGGTACAAACCTTCCTCTTCTTAGCGCACTGAACGGGTTTGTTACTAGGCATGGCTCTCTTTCCAGGTCCAGCCATCGGCAGGCGTCAATGCGCTGGTGGATGAGATGGACAGTACGATGTTTCAGTGTGTGGGAGCACTGGGAGGGTATTGGCCACACAAGAATGCACGTTGCTTGTTTGTCGGAGTTGACTCGGAGGAATCAAAGCTTAGTGGTGGTATTAAACCGGTCCTCGAAGTTCTAGATGCGCGCCCGGGTGACACGAGGGTTCGAAAAGATAAGGCATGGTATGGCAGGCGGGGGGGATAAAATTCCGCATGAGGACTAGCGGACAGACAGGCGATCATCATCCCACTCGGTGGAGTGACGGCCCTTTCGGCCGGACTGGATTATCATTCATTCTCTTAGTCTTAGTCTCTTATCACTTCCGCCGCGCCTCTTCCAAGGATCCGGCATAGTTTATTCGACCTGAACTCTCCATCGAACCACACCATCCATGCCATCGTGGCCGGAGATCTCCTGGAATTCACGCAAAACATCTATTCCTTGTCCAGTAGACGGCTCCCTATCATCCCGCAAGCATTCATCGAAGGATGGCGTGGCAGTTGGGTGGTGACACTGGCTTTGTCTCCATCTCGCAGCATGACATCACGCTCTGCCCTCCTCCATGACGTACGGCCACCGCTGGGTTCCAGACTCGCGTTCGTGAAACACCTATTTATACTCACCCCCTCAGCAGCCTATGTAAACACTTTGTCTCTCATCGACTACCAGTATTTCCTTCGTTCATTTTCATCATTTACTATTCCACGTGATCTCTATCTTCGCCTACTGCTGTGACTGTCATCATGGCGACTACCGATATCGCTACGCGGGAGCTTCGGAAGCCCATCACAGTGGCTGAGTACCTGTTCCGCCGTCTGCACGAGGTTGGCGTTCGCTCAGTGCACGGTGTTCCGGGTGAGTCCTCCTCCGCGGCTGTCATATGGGCGATTTTGCTAATCTTCGCGGGCGATTCCAGGTGACTACAACCTTGCCGCATTGGACTATCTGCCCAAGTGTGGTCTCCACTGGGTGGGAAACTGCAATGAACTCAATGCCGGTATGCTGGATCTGATCCCACCGTCCTTGTTACACACACTAGGGTCACGGTTGACAGGCATGACTAACGTGGACAAAATGCAGGCTATGCCGCTGACGGATACGCCCGAGTTAATGGAATCGGCGCTCTGATTACTACCTTTGGTGTAGGCGAGCTTTCGGCGCTCAATGCCGTTGCTGGATCATACTCCGAGTTTGTACCGATCGTCCACATCGTTGGTCAACCCGGCACCAAATCTCAAAAGGATGGCATGCTGCTTCACCACACCTTGGGAAATGGGGATTTCGATGTCTTTGCGAAGATGAGCGCAGGCATTTCCTGCACCCTTGGACGTCTGAATGAGACGCTGGAGGCGGCGACCCTCATCGACAACGCCATCCGTGAATGTTGGATTCGCAGTCGGCCCGTCTATATCAGTCTCCCCACGGACATGATCGCGAAGCAGATTGAGGGTGATCGACTCGATAAACCGCTGGATATCTCCTTGCCCCAGAATGACCCCGAAAAGGAAGATTACGTGGTGGACGTTGTCCTGAAGTATTTGCATGCGGCAAAGAAACCGGTGATTCTGGTGGATGCTTGTGCCATCCGTCACCGGGTTCTTGATGAGGTTCATGACTTGATGGAAGCATCCGGATTGCCTACTTTCGTGGCCCCGATGGGCAAGGGAGCAGTGGATGAGACTCGCCCAAACTACGGAGGTGTGTATGCCGGAACGGGATCGAATGCGGGCGTTCGCGAACAAGTCGAGTCTTCCGACCTTATCCTGAGCATCGGTGCCATCAAGTCGGATTTCAACACCAGCGGGTTCTCCTATCATATTGGACAGCTAAACACCATCGATTTCCATAGCACTTTCGTCCGCGTGCGATACTCCGAATACCCCGACATCAACATGAAAGGAGTCCTGCGCAAGGTCATCCAGAAGATGGGCGCCGTCAATGCCGCCCCAGTTCCGCATCTCTCAAATACGATCCCCGAGGCCGAGCAGTCTTCAGGTAACCTAGAAATTACGCACGACTGGCTTTGGCCCAGCGTTGGCCAGTGGCTAAAGGAAAATGACATTGTCATCACCGAAACGGGTACGGCAAACTTTGGCATCTGGGAGACTCGGTTCCCGGCGAATGTGACAGCCATCAGCCAGGTCCTTTGGGGTAGCATCGGCTACTCCGTTGGAGCTTGCCAGGGTGCCGCACTGGCGGCGAAGGAGCTGGGTAACCGCCGGACTGTTCTCTTCGTTGGTGACGGAAGCCTCCAGCTTACAGTGCAGGAGTTGAGCACCATGATCAGAAATAATCTCAACCCTATTATGTAAGTGTGATTAACGTTGTTGCTATGCGATGGCACTGACAAAAACAAGCTTCGTGATCTGCAATAACGGATATACCATTGAGCGATACATCCATGGATGGGACGAAGAGTATAACGACATCCAGCCGTGGGACATCAAAGGCCTCCCCACCGTCTTCGGAGCCCAGGACAAGTACAAGGGATATAAGGTGACTACGAGGGACGAGCTGAGGCAGCTGTTTGCAAACGAAGAGTTCGCCTCGGCGCCATTCTTGCAGGTATGTTCCTTACCCTGTCATTTCCATAGCGTCTAGAAAGTGCTGACCCGGACGACTCAGTTGGTGGAGCTTCACATGCCGCGTGATGATGCTCCGGCCGCGTTAAAAATCACGGCTGAAGCAGCGGCCACCAGAAACAAGTAATGGAGGTTGGTCTGGAAAGGAGGCAGTTTCCCCCTCTTCTTGTCATCTTTCTCATTTCACTTTACCTGTCACTCCTGGAGAGAAACAGACCCCACTCTGGCCAAGTAGTCTGGATGCAGAAGACGAACTGTAATGATCTAAAATAATAATGTTGTTTACGCTCACGTGCCCCGGTAGTGGTTCGAGCCTGGCTGGGCGTTGTAGGGTTATCTGTCTAGGGCCTAGTGCTTATCATCCCTCCGAATGCCAAGGCAATTGTAGCGGCACTAATTACCACCCTGGTCAATAGAGAGTTTGAGACATTTTGGAAAGAAAGGGGAGCGATGGACAGCTGTGCTTACGACTGACCTGTCTATGTACTATCTCGGACCGAAAGAAAAGGGGGCAGGAGGGGTCGGAGGTTTCGATAGGGCTGAGTGCTTCCAACGGTGGCAAACCCGATCCGGTGAGGGAGACGAAGGGAAAATGGGGGGGGTGGTTGACTGTCAGAGCCACCGTGGGATGTTTGGTCGACGACTAGACGGGTTCGCAACCCCACCCACCGGGCACCAGAAGCCTATGAGAACCGGCGATGAGGGCGGAAGAGCCGAGAGCAGAGGGAAAAAAAGGGACCGACTGACTTCGGCTGCTTATCGGCGCACCACGTGATCGACGGGACGCTAGGCGCTAAGGCGGCCAGCGCATCAAAGCTCCTCTGGACTTCCCTGGGCGGGCCTCGACACACTGGCGACAGGTTACTTTACTTACTTACCCCATGATTTTTGCCGACCTGCGAGCAGGCCTTTGTCCCTCGTTGATGAAAAGATAATTAATCTATGCGGTGGGCTGCTAATTTACCGCCGCCTGCGACTAATCTCCTGCGTGGTCTATCTAACCCACCGCAATTTTGTTAATGGTATGTCTTAGCTTCCCGTCGAGCCTTCCGCGGCATCATTTCCCATTCCCCCCCTCCTCCCCCTTCGATTAGCGACGCCTACTATCAGGGGTTGATTGCCGCAATCTGCCAGGAGATTTAGCTGATTGAAAGGACCCAGCGATCTTAAAGATATTCACCTCCCCTCCGAAGAACGCCCAACTCGCTTCTTCGCCCCTGCCCGCGTCTGCAGCTTGACTGCGTGTGATCGATCCCTCTTCCTCCAGCCTCCCGTGCATTCCCCGACCAGGTGGAAAGCTGATGGCCGCCCTTTGCTCGCTCCGCTCCCGCTTACGTACTGTCGCCCGCCCCGATCTGGAGGCTATCTGCGCCTGATTGACGGGCATTGCGAATCGTCCATTGCTCCTGATCCTTCTCTCCCCTTGGCCACAGTACCAGTGCTCCTCGGCGCCGTACGACCGGAGCGACAAGGTGTCCATCACGTAAAGCTGGGTTCCCAGCACGAACAATGCAGAATTTCTTTGGGTTCTAAGCTTCCATGGTGTATCTTTCCCCACTTCAGGGACGTGTTTGATAGCGCAACCCCGTGAAGTATAGGAGGGCAGAATCCTATTGGGCTCTCAGAGATACTGTCTGCGTGTTAAGCTCATACCCACCTCCTTGCATCAATCCATTGGAGACGTCGCAGACATCGCCACCATGGACGGACAACGGCCGCAGCAGTACATACCAGTTCCCCCGCCTTCGTCGGCGACACAATCCTCTCAATCGCACATAATCCCCTTACCACCACCGCCGCCGCGTTACCCTCCAACTCAATCCCAGGGCGTCATGCTCCCCCCTCCCCCTGGACCGCCTCCAGGGACGGCGTATGGTGCCTCTAAACTCACCAACCCTCAGCTGCAACACCAAAATACACTGGGCTGGCAGCAACAGAGCTGGGCAAGGCAAGCACTGTCTCAGGGATATCTTCCACCCCCTCCGCCTCCTCCCATGGTACCTGCGAATCAATCCCCGTATGGGCGCCCTGCGGCTCTCTCAATACCCTCGGCTGAAACGCGGCCGTCTGCGACTTATGTTCCTCAAGCTGGCACCTTTGGACCGGGTGTGGGGATACCGCCATTCGATGTACATTCCACTCCCACGTACGAAAGCCTGGGAACAATGCAGTCCAGCGACAGACAGCGAATGCCTTCCACTCAAGCCTATGAATATGCCGGCACGGACTCTTCTACATATAAGCGAGACTCTAATCATCCCCCTACGCCTTCAACTCGCAATCTCCCTTCCTCGTTAGCCGTCAACGATGGTACCCATGACATGGGGCCCACCGGCTTTTCCGCCGTGACCGCGCAGAATCCGGTCCAACAAATGCCAACCCAATCTGCGGAACTCACAAAGTCAGCCAGTCATCGTCATAATAACAGCACACTGCTCGGCGGCATGCTACCGAATGAGGCCGCAATTCAGTGGCCCCTCGATCGTGTACTGCTCTGGCTTGGGAACAACGGGTTTTCCAAAGACTGGCAAGAGACCTTCAGGGCCTTGGAGATCGAGGGGGCGGATTTTCTCGAGCTGGGACATGGGTCGAATGGTCGACCCAATCTGGGCAAGATGCACAACGTTGTCTATCCCCAGCTTGCTAAAGAATGCGAATCAAGTGGCACGGGGTGGGATCAGGCCCGTGAGCGAGAAGAGGGAAAACGCATGCGCCGGCTAATCAAGCAGATCCATGATGACGGCAGCTACGATGCCGAGATCTCCATCCAGAAGCGACGCGACTCCCACCCCAACAGCGCCCCCGATCCTGGATCCGAGGCTTCACCGAAACCGACTTATGAGCCCCGATCCGCTGGCCCTGGCTCAGGAAACGTTGCAAACAGCCCTAACCTCAAGGCGCCTCAGCCTGCTTATGGCCAAAGACAGAGCGTGCAGATGCGTTCCTTCACCACGCCCATACCTACAACTCAAGATTATCCGTCTTCCGAGCTCGCTACAGGCGATGCGAATACGATGTGGGCACGATCCGAATATTCGCGAGCTGTGTTATCTAGTATTGGCGACCACCACAGGCAAAGCCCTTCGATATCCAGTGATGGCGGGACTTTTCAGATTCCCATCCGACCGTACGAAGACAGCCCGAAGAGCGGGAGCCCAGCTATGCAACATGCTACCCTCGCACAGACTGGACCTTCGTCATCTACAGGAGATCTGGGCGTCAAATCCGAACATTCGCGCGGCAACAGTTCTGATTCAACAACGGGGCGGCGGTACTATGAGTCAATCAGGCAAGAGAACGGGGTTCGCCCTTCGCCGCAGGAATTTAACCGCCATTCCGGGGGAGAAACTCCGTCCTCATACCCAAAGGACCACCGCAATGGGCTTCTGGGATTTTTCAAAAAACGATCCAAGAATGGCGATTCCAACCACCCGTCTCCGGAGGAGCAGTTCCTGGAATCTCCCACAAGCCCGGTGAACATGCGTCAGAACCCTCATTTGCCTTACTCTAAGCCCAACTTCAGTGCCAGTGATATGTCATTGGGCGAGCGTCCGTCATCTTCGTCAATGTCGGACCACGAACGGCTGGCGTTGCGGGGCAAGCCAATGCAGAAGAGCAAGAAGTGGACATTCGTGACTCTGGACGGATGGAACTATCGCTTGGTTGACATAACGGAGATGGACTCCGTGGAGACACTGCGATCTGCCATATGCCAAAGCCTTGGGATTGCCGATTGGACTGGCGCGCAAATCTTTTTGACGGAGCCTGGTCAGACCGAATACGACGAGCCTTTGAGTGACACCAGCCTGGCACTTTGTCGGAGAACAAAGTCAGACACAACTGGCTCACTGAAACTTTTCGTCCGGGGCTCGCACATGCAACTAGGTGCAAACAGCTCTGCCCACTTTGGTCTGGGGGTTTCGTTTCCAGACAAAAGCACGGCCTCCCCGACATCTGCGCATCATCTTCACAGGAAGCCGCTGGACGATGACGCACTCCACAGGATCGCACCTCACAATCCAGCCAAGCCCACGTCTCCTCAGGTTTCTTCACGACAACAACTCAAGGCGCCTACTGCTAAGCTAACCCCACAACCAACAATCACCGCGTCTCCCATTGATGGTGTGCCGGAAGTAGGGCTACCTACTGACGCGGAAAAGGCAGACTTGTTGGCTCGTCACGAGGAACATATGCGTGAGGTAGAGCGTAAGCAAAGGGCCTACCGCATCTCAAAGGTCCCTCCCATGCCACAGCCAAGAAAGGACGCGTACGGCGAAACTGGCTACCGGCGTGAGGGCGTCATTGATTTCGATGTGCCCCGTACTTCTCCTTACGAAGACAAGAAATCGGAAACGCTTGTGCCACTTCGGAAACCTCCCACAGCACCTCATGAGTCCAGCACGCTCACCAAAGTTAATTCCCTGCGAAAGAAAGACGTCGACCGTCCCCGCATCCAAACTACAGCCCAAACCCATGGCCTCGGGGCAGTGCTAGCTAGCGTTGGTAGAATGACCAGCGCCATTGGAACCCCGTCGCCATCAGTGCCGACCCCAACAGCCACGACCAGTCAAGAGCTGAGAGGGCCGTCCCAATCACCTGCCGAGCAGGACAACCAAACCACCCCGACGGTTCACTCCAGCCAGTCTCCAGCACAACCTTCGTCCACAACCCCTGATGAGCCGAGACCGACTATACAGTCTCGCAAGTCCTTCGGGCCCGAGTTTGATTTCGAAGAGACTAAGGTCTCCTTCCAAGGTTCACCGGTGCCTCAGGAGGAGTCTGATGACGACTCCGATGATGGTCTTTTTGCTATTCCTTTGGCAAATACCAAGACCCCAGTCAAAGAAAATGCGCCCGTGGCCATTTCGCCGGAATCCCAAAGGCGAGCCGGGAAACCGTCTCTCACGTTAAATACTGAAAATCGGCTACGGAAAGGACTATCCGTCAGTTTCAGGTCCCCTAGTGCTACCCGCGAAACGTTCGCCAGCTCGAGCGGGGAGTCAAGCAACAGAAATGCATCCTTCTCTGATCTGAGCGCTTCACCAGAGGAAGAGAGGCCGCCTCGTCGGGATTCCTTTGCCCAAGGCGATCTCTGGGCGAGCAGACCCCCGGTTGAGGGCGTCATCGACCACCTCGACGACTTCTTCCCGGATATCGATCTTGACACGCCTTACCTAGACGGGCAGGGCATGTCGCCTCCCTCATCACCGGCCTCGAAGGTTGCGGCCGAGAGCGATAAAATTCACAAGGAAAAGCCCGATGGCCTACCATACACTACCAGCACCCCCACACAACATCCACCTGCCCCGGCTGACAATGCTCCCAGCGCTAGCGAGCCACCTGTGAAGCCCCAGGATCCAGGTGTCGTCGCTCGCCGGAACGTCAGTCGCTCTGGGGGCGGACTCACCCGGATGAAGTCTATTCGAGAAGTTGCAAAGGGCGCCAACCAAGCCAGTAGGAATCGGAGCGTCACGTCGTCTACTGGCAATCAACGGTCGGGTGATATTTTGCGCCGTAAGAGCACCAAGATGTTCGGCGCGAAGATCATGCAAATCAGTCCGAAGCGTGGCAGTCGACTCAGCCAGCTTGATCCTATCCCTCAGAATCCTGTGCCTGCAGGAAATCTGCCCCAAAGACAGCCCACTTTCCGCATCATTCGTGGTCAGCTTATCGGCAAAGGAACTTATGGCCGAGTGTACCTGGGCATGAACGCGGACAATGGTGAGGTCCTGGCTGTGAAGCAAGTGGAGGTCAATCCACGAATTGCGGGTACCGACAAGGATCGCATCAAAGAGATGGTCGCCGCTATGGACCAAGAAATCGACACGATGCAACATCTCGAGCATTCGAACATCGTACAGTATCTGGGTTGTGAACGAGGAGAACTCTCCATCTCAATCTATCTCGAGTATATCTCTGGTGGTTCCATCGGTAGCTGTCTTCGCAAGCATGGCAAGTTTGAGGAAAGCGTCGTGAAATCCCTCACCCACCAGACCCTGAGTGGACTGGCATATCTTCACAACCAGGGAATCCTTCATCGTGACCTAAAGGCCGACAACATTCTCTTGGATCTGGACGGGACGTGCAAGATCTCCGACTTTGGAATCTCGAAGAAGACGGACAACATCTACGGAAACGATTCCACCAATTCCATGCAAGGGTCGGTGTTTTGGATGGCACCGGAGGTCATCCAATCCCAAGGACAAGGCTACAGCGCCAAGGTCGACATCTGGTCCCTTGGCTGCGTGGTGTTGGAGATGTTTGCTGGTCGTCGACCATGGAGCAAGGAAGAGGCCATTGGGGCTATCTTCAAGCTCGGCAGTCTGAGTCAGGCGCCTCCAATTCCCGATGATGTTTCCATGAACATCACACCAGCAGCGCTCGCCTTTATGTACGACTGCTTCACAGTGTATGTGCCTCGGATTGCTTTCCTTTGATTTAAAACTTCTCCAGACTAACATACCGCAGGGATTCGCGCGACCGCCCAACTGCCGAGACCCTCCTGACCCATCCCTTCTGCGAACCCGACCCGAAGTATAACTTCTTGGATACCGAGCTTTACGCCAAGATCCGCCACGTCCTCTAAGCCCAGCCCAATGTTCAGTAATATATTCACAAAGCGTCTCAATTCCAGCGTTTCGACTATGCATTTTGTTTCCTCCCTGCATCATACCCAACTCAGCAGCGTTTCGTTCGGTGTGCATAGTATATTTAACGATGATCGGTTGGTGACCTTATTTGAATATGACAACTCTGGATATTCTTAATCTCTGCATCTCGCGTCACTCGAGACCTCACGGTCCCTCTCTCCTCCTCAATACTTTGTATATACATTGGAAACCGTAGATTTTATACACCGTTAAAAAAAAGAAGGCGACGGAGAGGAAGAAGAAAGGATCAAGGACTTCCCCTCCGACTCACACTCCTACTTGTCGCATCATCATCTTCATCATCCCCACCACCACCACCATCCTGCCCAGACCCCAAAAACCCAACGCGAAAGATCCCCTCACACCACTCCGCAAACGTATCCACATCCCACACCGTATCCTCCCTCCCCTTCCCCTTCGTACTCACCGGATTCCCCTTCCTCCTCTCCGACGAGGTATATTTCTCAAAGAAATCCTCATAGATCTGAATAACCCGATCCTGAACCGCACCGACCAACGTCTCCCGCATGCGCCCATCATCCAAATACTCCGACAACACTTTCCGTAGATTCGGAACCTCCTTTTCAATATTCCGACACGTCGAGTGGATAAGTTCTCCGCGTTGGAGGGACCGGGCGTCGATGAAGGCGGGCAGGGAGGTAGTCATTTTCGAGGCGAAGGCGTTGATGAAGTCGTTGATGACGGTGCGGAGACGTCCGTCGAGTTCCACTTTGGCGTCGAGCATGTTCTCGACGACGCGGGGGAGGAGGCCGTGGCCGACGAGACGCATGAGGTTGCGGGGGTTGAAGAGACCGCCGCGTTCGCGCAGTTCCCAGAAGGTGTTGGTCACGCCGGAGAAGTCGAAGGTGATTTCCGGGGCGACGTATTCGATGTCGAAGGCGACGATTTGTTGTTTGAGGATGAGGAGGTGGCTCATGAGGAAGAGTTGGGCGTCGGTCGGGGTGGCTTTGCTGGTGAGGAGGGTGCTGGCGTGGTGGAGGGAGGTGTTGGTTTGGTGGACGATTTGGTGGGCGAGGTCGTCGAAGACGGTTGACTGGGTGGTGGTTAGTGGGGGTGGTTTGGGGAGGGGAGGGAGGGGAGATGTACGTTTACGAGGCGGTAGATTCGGCTGAGGAGCCAGATGGCTTTGCGGAGGGTGGGATACCATCCGGTTAGAGCGTTCGGGGACTCGAGGTCCCATTTGGAGTCTTGCTCCAGGGATGTGTCGCCATCCTGGGTTGGTTTCGTTGGTTTGGGCAGGTTCACCAGGGTATCTGCGGAGGCGACTTTGCGGCCGCTGATCTGGCCCTCCGTGACGGATATCGAGAGTTGTTTGTTTCGCGCCGGATAGTCCAGGTCTTCCGGCCGAGGCTTGTAGCGCTCGATCTCGTCGCGAAGAAAAGCCTGCGCGCGGAAGACAAGGCGGGTTTGGACGTCTTCGAGTGCGGGCTGGATCAGCGTCGGGAAGTCGAGTTGGTTGGCGTCTACTTGCTCGATCTCTTCGTCTTGGTCGAGCAAGTATCGGGTTTGCAGGAGAGTGCAGAGTTGGCATAGCTTGACAATCTTGTCTTCGTGGATAATCCGAGGTCTGAGGTGATCGTAAAGAGGTTCACAGATCGTTTCCAAGAAATCATACAGTCCGCCGTGACCATGGAACCATTCGCCCCATAGTTCGAACTCGTCTAGACAGACGCCGCGGATGTAGCTGATACTCGCGCGGGCAAAGGACACGAGATCCTGTGATGATGTCGGAGATTGCGCGATGTCGTAGAGGTTTTTGCGCACTAATGGGATAATCAGTTTACCGCGCGTGGCTGCATAGTTGGCATGAAGCTCGTTGAGCAAGCTTTGGTATTCGGCTTCTGTGCCCTGATCTGGGTCCAATGGAGGAACCGCTCTTTTCTGAATCTCGAGCCCGATCTGTTTCAGTTCCGGCGCGCCAACTCTGAACTTGGCGTAGAGCAAGGTAGACATCGTGGTGTCGTTGAGCTGCTTGTCTGCGATTTTCTTCGAAGCATCGGCGTATACATCTCGGAGGGAGGAAACAAAGTGTGTTCGAATAAGAGTGAGGGCGCGCGTCATGAGCAATCGGTACCGGGAGCGGTATACACCGGCCTCTTTTTGATCAGGCTGCAGAAACAAATTGGTTAGCAAGAGTGTACTAAAGATGCGAGCCATCCTCACATGTGTCTCCATGTAGTCCAAGCATTCATCAAGCCGTCGCAGCATATCCGAGAACTCCTTCCCACGAACCGTGTTTCCCGCACCTGGGGCATTGAGTCTCCTCGACGCAGGATCCAGGAAATCATAGTATTGAAGGTTTTCCTGGATATCCGCTGCCAAATCCGAATCATGCTTCTGTGCCGAGAGTAGTCCTTCGCATTGTTTCTGGAAATTGGATGTCTGCGACTCCACGGCGCGGAAGTCGTTCGATAGGCTGGTCAGAAGGTTCAGCGTCGACGAAGTATCGGACAATAGCGAATCCAGATGAGATTTGGACATTTCAAGCTCCTGGAGGCAAGCTCTAATAGCAATGGATGTCAGCATCGGCCAGGGGCTTCTCGGGGTGACCGCAGATGTCGCCGCTTACTGGTACTCATCATAGCTGGCTTCCAGCAAGCTCTCCTCTACTTCGTTATACCATTGCGCAAACTCCAGCTCATTGCGAATATCGTTAATCGAATCTAAGCTATCCGGGATCGTCTCGAGCTCGGTGGCCTCCTTGATCTTCAGTTCCAGAGCCGGGCCCGACGGGGCAGTCTGGCGTCGACTTCGCTGTCCTGCAGCTTGTTGGCGCATGGTGAAAGAATAACCAACGAAGATAAAACGTGGACGACTGCCCCTGTACCAAGGCCTCTCGACAACAACAAGTCAAACGATCCCAATACAGCCCCGGACGCAACGCGCAGGAGCGAGAGGGAAGGCGATGCCTCCGCCGTGGCTTCAATGCGCTATTCTGCCGCCGCCTTCCGCTCCCGCGACTTGACGCAACATTCCAGCTGATCTTTTGCCTTTTCTTATGGATCGAACCAGATCAGTGACGAAATTAAGCAAAGAAGCATCAAGTCATTGAAGGATTCGGCATGAAACTTTGTTGAGGATCTCCAACCATCATGTGGACACATCGAGGGCGGCAATCGGTGACGACCGTCGTCACCACCTCTTCACGTCGCCTTGCCAGAAGCAACCGGTCTATCGCCACGCCGTGGCGGAGATCTTATGCCAGCAGTAACAAAGGATCGGAGCCGTCGACCAACGCGCACTGGATCCGGAACTCCCTGGGCGTGGCAGGTGCAGGTACTGCTGCCGTTCTGATTTACGAATATGCTACTTCCCACCAAAACCAGATTGAGAGTGCATCGGAGAAGGTCAAAGACCTCTCCAAGTCGGCTGAAGAGCTGAGCTTGCAGTACGTGCAGCATAAAAGAAGCGTTAAGAGCCCTGGAGTGTATGTCTGGGGCACGAATGCCTATCGTGTGGTTGATCCGAACTCCAAGGAATCGGTTGTGAAGACTCCCCGAAAATTCGCCTATTTTGAAGGCCAGGTGCTGAGGGATCTTAAGCTCGGAGAGAAATCTGGGGCGGCCATTACTGGGAATGGCGACCTGGTGCAATGGGGCAAAGGCTACTCGGAGACTGAATTCAAACCCGCAAAGACCCTCACTGGCAAGAATCTGACTTCGCTGTGCATGTCGAACGACCGGATCCTTGCATTGTCCTCCGACGGCAACATCTACTCCCTGCCCATTGCCAAAGAGGACCAACTGACTGGCCGCAAGCTCAAGGAAGGATCTTGGGTGCCTTTCTGGTCAGGGACGGCTGGCGTCAGCTATCGCGTGCTCCAGCCCAGCTTGAAGTTGGGTGAGCGCATCACAGCTCTCAGCGGCGGGCTAGACCATGCCCTCCTCTTAACCAGCTCCGGTCGGGTTTTCTCCGTTGCTTCTTCTACCGAGAACTATCCTTCCTTCGGGCAACTGGGTGTTCCGGGCTTGACCTGGGCTACTCGGCCTAACGGACCAGTGGACACCCTCCACGAGGTCACGGCGCTGAAGGGCTCGAAAATCGTCCAGATTGCTGCGGGTGACTATCACTCGCTCGCGTTGGACAAAGACGGCAACGTGTTTGCCTTTGGCGATAATTCCTTTGGACAATTAGCCAAGGAATTCAACCCGGCCTCGCCGTTTTGCGATACTCCCACTCTGGTGCCGATCCGGAACCTCTACCGGGGTCCCTGGTTGGCCAAGGCCACTCGGGTTGCGGCTGGAGGTGCCAACAGCTTCTTCACCGTGGATGCGCAGCGCATTGCCGGCTCCAATGAGAACCCCGCCACCATGCGTGACCTGGGCCGCATTACAGCCGATACATGGGCTTGCGGCCGGGGCATCTGGGGTGCCCTCGGTACCGGAAAATGGATCCATGTGCAGGACTCTCTGGCCAAGGTGAAGGCATTGAGTGGTCTGTCTGAATACGACGAGAAAACCAAGAGCCTCTTGCCCATTCGTATCCATGACATCTCGGTTGGCACGACACACGTCTCGGCGGTCATGGACAACAAGACGCATGTAGACGCGGCTCCCACGACCTCCTTGGATGACACCAACGATTGGGGATATGACGCGCTCTGGTGGGGAGGCAACGAGCACTTCCAACTGGGCACAGGCAAACGCAGCAACCTGTCAAAGCCAAACTACATTCACGCCCCTCCAGAGGGCAAAGGCGCCGAGGATCAGCAGGAAGCGCGACTTCAGATCATGCCCCGGCACAAGGCCAAGGCCGACGGTCGCACCGTGAGTATGGAACAGCGCGTCGAGTGTGGGCGACATATCTCTGCCATCTACTCTGCCGTATAGTTGTCTTCTTGTCCTTTCTTCCATGTATGATGAACACTATGTATATTAGCCATATTTTCTGGGGCGTGTCCGCGGGGGTTTGGGGGGTTCGAAAAGTCTCAATCTAGGGCTGTAATATTATTGACCGATTCTCTGCCGGACCCTCCGCCGATGCGAGGGAAGAAGTACCGACCGATAGATACTCCGTAGTGGCCATGACTGCAATCCGATCGATCACAGTTCGGACTTCCCCGCCAGACACACCACATGCAATAATACATAGTAGT
Organism: Aspergillus ibericus CBS 121593; assembly: GCF_003184845.1. Classification (NCBI taxonomy): domain Eukaryota; kingdom Fungi; phylum Ascomycota; class Eurotiomycetes; order Eurotiales; family Aspergillaceae; genus Aspergillus; species Aspergillus ibericus. The sequence continues at coordinate 197,691 of NW_020292114.1, forward strand.
AGTAGTTGGTGTAGGGGCTTTGGGAGCCCATGATGTCGATTACCCGGAAAATGTCATCATCCCCAGTGGATCCCTCTCCCCCAACGGTTCCGCTCGCAGCTCGACGGCCACAATGGAATGGCTTTCGAGGGGCCATGAGCCAATTTCTTCAAAGTTCCCTATCCCTCTGAAGTCACCGTCGGTTCTCCGTGTGCAGTTCCTTGATTGGGAGCATCTTAAGATTTGATACATCCCGTGCTCTCTCTCGCGCCGTCTCTTCGCTTCCCCGCATCCATGGCTGCTTCCCCGCCGTCCAGTCGCGCAGATGAAGTACAAAATGTGAGTCATGTTCCTCATGCTTCAGGTCTGCGCACATTGAGGAAGTTATCCTCTTTGTTTGTGCAGCTGGAGCGTGTTCATCTTCGATTAGAACGACCCTGACCGCATTGACTCCGGAACCAGCTTCTGAACGCCGTCGAAGACCTTCTGATTCCGTTCATCCGAAGCGCCGACGAGGATCCTCTCGGCCAAAAATCGCTGCCAAACGGCACCAATGGAGTCCACAAGTCGCCAGGCACGGCGCTCGTCGACCATAAGAAACCGGAAGAGCTGCAGAAGCTCCTCCAATTAGCCCTCCCCGAGCAAGGCACCGGCCAGGAGGGCCTGGTCGAGGTGCTGCGCAAGGTTCTGCAGTACTCGGTCAACACATGGCACCAGGGCTTCCTCGACAAGCTTTATGCCTCAACCAACGCCCCCGGCGTGGCGTCCGAGCTGATCCTGGCCGCCCTCAACACCAACGTCCATGTCTACCAGGTCTCCCCCGCCCTGACCATCATCGAGAAACACACCGGAAAGCAACTCGCCTCCCTCTTCGGCCTCAATGGCGCCCGCGCCGGAGGCATCTCCGTCCAGGGTGGCTCCGCCTCCAACACCACCTCCATCGTCATCGCGCGCAATAACCTTTACCCCAGCACGAAGAAGGACGGCAATGGCAACTACCGCTTCGTCCTCTTCACCAGCGCCCATGGCCACTACAGCATCGAGAAGGCCGCCCAAATGCTCGGCCTCGGAAGCTCCTCCGTCTGGGCCGTCCCCGTCGACAAACAAGGCCGCATGATCGCCTCCCAGCTGGAGGCCCTCGTCCAGAAGGCCCTCGCCGAGGACCGAACCCCCTTCTACGTCAACGCCACCGCCGGCACCACCGTCATGGGCTCCTTCGACCCCTTCCACGACATCGCCGCCATCTGCAAGAAATACAACCTCTGGTTCCATGTCGACGGCTCCTGGGGCGGCTCCTTCATCTTCTCCGCCCAGCAGCGCTCCAAGCTCTCCGGCGCCGAGAAAGCCGACAGCATCGCCATCAACCCGCACAAGATGCTCGGCGTCCCCGTCACCTGCTCCTTCCTACTCGCCGCCGACCTCCGTCGATTCCACCTCGCCAACACCCTCCCCGCCGGCTACCTCTTCCACAACGCCGACACCGACCCGGACACCCTCAACGGCGAGACCGAACTCGAAGTCGACTCCCCAGAAGTCTGGGACCTCGCCGACCTCACCCTCCAATGCGGCCGCCGCGCCGACTCCCTCAAGCTCTTCCTCGGCTGGACCTACTACGGCACGGCCGGCTACGAGCGTCAAATCGACACCGCCTGCTCCGTCGCCGCCCACCTCGCCACCCTAATCTCAGAGAACCCGAACTTCATCCTCGTGAGCGAGAACCCGCCCCCCTGTCTCCAAGTCTGCTTCTACTACGCGCCCAGCCGCACATTCGTGCACCCGCGGGGCCTCGTCTCCGACGAATCCAAGCGCGCCAAAGCCAACAGCAAGATCACCGAGCAGGTGACACATGCCATCGTCCGCAAGGGGTTCATGGTGGATTTTGCCCCACCCAGTGGAGACGAGGACGCCGTCGGGAACGGGAAGTTCTTCCGTTGCGTGGTCAATGTCCAGACCACGAAAGAGACCGTCGAAGCCCTGGTGCGGGCTATTGAGGAGGTCGGGCCCGAGATTGTTGACCGATTGAAGGCGGAGAGTGTCACTGAGGTTCCGACTCGGCGACTAGGCGAGAGGGGTCATGGGCCGGTTGTGCATCATCCGTGAGGAGATCATATCAGGAAGCAAAAAGAAAGGAAGGAGGATAGAATGTATATGTACGATTTTGGGATATATTGCTGATTACTAGATTGGATGGATGGGTGTTTATCAGGATAACAGGGCGGGAAATAGCTCGATCATCTATAGACGGAGGTCTTATGTATATTATATAACGGAAGCCGAGCGAGGCCAAAAGAAATACTAGTATTGTTGGGCTAGAATCAGAATCAATGGATATCTCATGCTGCTTGCTACCAGGAATTAATAATCATCCCTCTCCCTCCCTCCGTATATACGTCGCACCATCGCCACCGTCGGTATGTGTTCCCGTTAAGATACTAGGGGTAATGACACCGGAGACAACTAACCGAACTAAGCTGCCTAGTTACCAATCTCAGCTCGTCTTTCAAGCACACTCCTTGCTTCCGCCTCCGTCAAGGTCTCGATCCCCAGCTCAGCGAGCACCACGCGAGCGCTCTCGTTGTCTTTGAACAGTCGTTTTTCGACTTCCCATAGGCCTGGACGTGACTCTCCCTCTTCCGCTGTCTTATCTTCGGCTTCGGCGTCGGCTTCAGTTTCAGTTGTGGTGGTGGTGTCTAATCCGAGGAGGATGAGACCCTCGGACAGCTTTCTCATGACTCGCATGGAACCGCCGGTTTGACCGGCTGCTCCGAGGGCGGTATCGACCACGTTGCAGAGGTGTTCGACGTCGCTGATGAATTGGGATGCTCCGGCTGCGGAGAAGGTGTTCCGGGTTAGGATGTTGCCCCAGAGGTAGGTCTGGATGGCGAGGAGGACTTGACGGATGATGCGGCGCAAGGGGGAGATGCCCAGTGCATTAGAAAGGAAGGAGATTTCGGCGGAGAGCGTACGCATGGCGGGGGAGAGATCGGAGGTTGGGGGGAGGGGGGCGACGGGGGTCGTTGCGGAGATCGTGGCCCAGGTGGACACGCGGGAGAAGGGTTTCAAGGCGGAGCGCACGTTGGAGGTGAGGGTTGAGGTGATGATGGATTCGGAGCGGAGTCGGAGACGACGATAGGCGGAGGCGGTTTCGTCGAAGAGGGCGCCCTCGGATGCGGTGCCTGGGCTGTTGCTGGGGTTGACGGCCTGGGAGGTGCGGGATGCGACGTCGGCGACGGACATGGTGCCTGCCACGTTCTTGCCGCCATCCTTGTTCTCTCGGACGCGTTCTTGGAGCTCGGTCCAGAGTTCCACGAAGAAAACTTCGTTGCTCCAGTCCTCCATCTTCTTCTCGAGGTACTCTGCGCTGCCGAAGACACGGGAGAGTCGTTCCAAGCCGGCGACGCCTTCGATGCTGGATGCATCTGCGCCTTGCACGGTGCGTCCGATAGTCGAGGTCATGGCGAGGTAGGCCTCGAGTGCGGAGTGCAGGCGTTCGTGGAACTGGTCGAAGATGGTGATCTGGATGTCGATGAGGAAGCGCAGCTTCTGGCTGAAGGATGACAGTGGCTGGTAGCGCTCCGTGATGGTTTCGAGCAGATCATTCACCCGGATTGCAGCCTTGGTAGGCTTGGTTGAAGAGAGATCGACGCCATCATAGTCGATGTGGCCACTATCCGGGGTGTCTATAATCTCTTTATAGCGGGCCAGGGCGAAATCCTTCTCGACCTGGAGCCAGCGATCAAACCAGCCTTGTTTGGTCAGGACATCCCAAGTCATTCCCCTCCAGTCCTCGTTGGAATATGGGTCGGGGAGGTAGTTCCACGACTCGCGGACTTCGCTGTCGAAGTTCATCAATTCGTGCATGAAGTGACTGAGCAGCTGCGGATGGGTTGAAATTTGAGGCAGAAACGTGGTGATCTTGTGTTTCAGCACGGGCAGAAGCGCCGTGATGTAAGCATGGGAGGCATTGTAGAAATTCCATTCCAGGTCCGTGCCGACGTTCTGCGCCTCTTGGTCGAAGATGGGTTGCAGGGACGAGGCGAAGAATCCGCCGAAGTTGTTGATCAGATCCATCACATGGGCCAGGAAATATTCGGGCTGCATGGGTCAGACTGGGCTCTATTACTGCAATCGACGTACGTACCTTGTCCAGCCTATTTGTCGGCTTGTCTCCGCTGAAATGGTACTTGAAACGAAGCTCGAGAGGATGCACCATTACTTCCAATGGCAGCAGGACCGGAGGCTCAACTCCAGAGGCATGACCTTGAAGCTCTCTATAGCTGACTGGTTACACCTGAGTATTAATGTGGATCTGATAGGCACGTACGGTTTCTGCAGGTCCAGAAGCAATGCCACATTCTCCTTCCACTGCGCCTGTAAATCGTCCGGAAAGTGTAGATCCTTCGATGGCCACTTCATTTTCTCCATCGTTTCCTGCAGTCGTCGGGTGAAGTCTGTCTTCATGTGCTCTCTAAGGGCCGAGGCCAGCTTTCCCACGTAGTCGACCAAGTGAGGGGCCGCTCCTTCTGCTGCCGGCTGAGCTTCTGTGAGGGATCGGGCAACCTTGCGCAGACGGGTATATGATTGAATTGCGATTCGGGGCTGATCTTTGATGTTGTCCAAGGCCTCCTTGCTGTATCCGATCTCAGCGACCGCCACCTTTGAAGGCATAAAAAAGTAATCCCATACCTCAACCCTTCCGCCTCCTTCAGCAAGGTCATGTAACTCCTGGAAATTTCAAGCCTCCGCAGCTTTTCGATACTGGCTTCGAACCGTTTCGCCGCTTCATCGCTGGAATCCGACCCCGTGAGAGCTTTCAGACGCCGGTCAATATCCGCTTGCTGCTCGCCGAATGCTTCGGCTCGCTTTCGGGTGGCATCGGTGTGGTCGTTGGAGGCTTTCGTAGCACTGGATAGCGCTTCTTGTGCTTCTGCTAACTATAGTATCAGATCGTCAGCGAGAGTCTTCAAGATTAACGTGAAATCTGCCCAATAGGGAAGACCGCGGTACCTGCTTGCGTTGCAGCTCATGCTGGGCCCGGAGACTCGACAGCAACGAGTCGAGACTGTCCAAGTCGGCCGAAACCTGCAGTTTGTCATTAAGATAATCCTCGACCCGGGTCCTCTCGTGCGACGACAGGGCAGATGCCGGGGTCGCCATTGTGGTTGGGCTGGCGGGGAAGAAGCACGGCGAGACGGGCGAGGTGTCGCGAACTCCGCCTCGGGCGATTCACTTGTCTTCCGCATTCCGCCTCCACTGCAGCAACGTCACTCCCGCCTCCAACTCCGGCACCATGGAGCACGCGGGGTGGATGTTGCGAGTAATAGCCATCAATCCACCTTCCAGATGATTTTTGATCCAGTCCCGCCATGTCAAGTCCGGCAAAAAAGCGCAAGAGAGATGATCCGGGGTCTGCCTCGCAGCGCACCCGGACCATAGCGTCATTCTTCCAGGGCCAGGCGGGCAAGCAGGCCGAGAAGACGCAACAACTAACCCAGCCTGGATCTGAAGTTCATACCGAACAGACTCTGTCAGATGAGGCGCTGGCTCGTAAGCTGCAGGCCGAATGGGATAAAGAAGATGTGCTTCCAACCTCGCAGGCCGATACGCCCAGCGATGAGCCTTCGTTGCCACTAGTGAGTCCTGGCGACAACGATCGGGAACCGACCACTGTGCAGAAGAAAGGCGTCCTCTCGCTACAGTCGTCTACAGGCACGGAGGATACTGTCTCTCTTGCAGTCCCTTTCGATCAGAGTCCTATCACATTCAATGCCACCAAATATGCGCACGAGTTGCAGGGGCACTGGGCTTCGGAAGGTGGCGACGCCTCGTACGCCCTCCTTACTAGGGCATTTTTGCTTGCCAACGCCACGACGAGTCGCATCAAGATTGTTGATACGTTGGTCAACCTCCTCCGCGTGTTGATTGAAGCCGACCCGTCCAGCGTGCTTCCCGCAGTATGGCTGGCGACCAGCTCGATATCCCCTCCCTACGACGAATCGGAGCTAGGCCTTGGTGGGTCCTCGATATCGAAGGCGCTTAAGAAGGTATACGGATTAAACAGTCAAGGCTTGAAATCACTGTACGATAAGCACGGTGATGCCGGCGATGTGGCGTTCGAGGCGAAAAAGAGACAGTCTTTCACCTTGATGAAGCCGAGACCGCTCCGGATAAAGGGGGTTTATCAGTCACTGAAAAAGATAGCTATGAGTAAAGGAGGGGGAAGTCAGGAGACAAAGCAGAGGATCGTCGAGAAACTGCTGCAAGATGCTCGCGGGGCGGAAGAAAGTCGATACATTGTGAGAACTCTGGTACAAAATCTCCGCATCGGCGCTGTCAAAACCACGATGCTCATTGCGCTTGCAAGGGCATTTCTGTACTCCAGATCTGAAGGGGCGGGGTTTTCGATTTACTCACAGGAGGAAATGGCGCGGTTGAAAAAAGACGAGCTAGCTGAAATCTATACCCGTGCAGAGGAGATTGTGAAGGCTTCCTATGCCAGGCATCCAAACTACGACGATCTCGTTCCCTGTCTGCTAGAAATCGGGGTCTCAGACGAACTTCTTGTCCGCTGTGGTCTGCAGTTGCATATTCCGTTAAGACCCATGCTAGGCAGCATCACGCGGGACCTGTCAGACATGCTGACGAAGTTGCAAGGGCGCGATTTCAGCTGTGAATACAAGTATGACGGTCAGCGCGCGCAGGTGCATTGCGATGTGCAAGGCAAAGTATCGATCTTCTCCCGTCACCTGGAGAATATGACCGAGAAATACCCAGACCTCGTGTCTCTAGTCCCCCAGATCAGGGGAGAAGGCGTGTCGAGCTTCATCTTGGAAGGGGAGGTGGTCGCTGTGGATCAAGAAAGTGGTGAACTGCAGGCCTTCCAAATCCTGACCAACCGTGCGAAAAAGAACGTTGATATCGGGGCGATCAAAGTCAGCGTCTGTCTCTTTGCATTCGACCTGATGTATCTCAACGGACAGCCACTGCTAGACCGATCATTCCGCGAGCGGCGAGAGCTGCTCCGGAGCCTTTTCGTGGAGATTCCCAGACGGTTTACGTGGGTGAAGAGCCTGGACGCCACGTCTGCCGACTCTGAGGCGGTGCTAGAGTTTTTCAAGGGTGCCACCGACACGAAATGTGAAGGCATCATGGTCAAAGTGCTTGACAATATGCCCAAGCCGGATATTGAAGATAACGGAACACCAACCATTGATACCGACGGGGTACCAGATCCGCCGTCCAAGACAGACGAAAAGCCCGAGTCAAGGAATTCCAAAGGCAGTCGCCGAAAGGCACTGCTCTCCACCTACGAGCCCGACAAACGGCTTGATTCCTGGCTCAAGGTCAAGAAGGATTATAGCGCGTCATCCGAGACCCTCGACCTGATTCCCGTAGCCGGATGGCACGGTCAAGGCCGCAAGGCCAAATGGTGGTCGCCGATCCTCCTCGCTGTTCGCAATCCCGAGACAGGAAGTTTAGAAGCCGTAACGAAGTGCATGTCCGGCTTCACTGATAAGTTCTACCAAGCCAACAAGGACAAATACGCCGAGGGGACGCCCAACATCATCTCCCGTCCTAGCTATGTCGAATACTACGGGGAGCCAGACGTGTGGTTCGAGCCGCAAGAAGTCTGGGAAATGGCATTTGCCGACATCACACTTAGTCCCACGTACACGGCGGCCATCGGCTTGGTGAGCGATGAACGAGGGCTGAGTCTACGATTTCCCCGGTTTCTCAAAGTCCGAGAGGACAAATCGATCGACGAGGCGACCACATCTGATTACCTGGCTTTGCTTTGGCGAAAGCAGTCCGAACGGACCAAGCAGGAAGCCGAGCAACCCGCTGACATAGTGGAAGAATAAACGTTGATAAAAGTTGGATATATTTAAAGCCATTGGAAACATATTATATTAAATACTCATCTACACAACCCTTGATGAATCTATTCTATTTTATCCATCTGCCAACCAACCCCCCAAACACAAAAAGTCCCAAATCCCACCATGACCCTAGTATGTACTCCATCCCCATAATCGAACAATCGAAACCCCAAAGAACAAACCACCCCCATCACGTGCCCCTTCCCCTCCCGATCCGATCTCAGCCTAAACCCAAAACCGTAAATTCCCCGATCAGCCGAATCCCTCACTAACCCGAAATCAGTCTAGCCCGAACGCGAAATGACCACGAATTAAAGTTTCCTGGACGCGTTCGGTCGCGTCATCTTATTTTTTTTTTTTCGTGGCTGAGACTGTTGATTTCCCTCTTGTACTTTGGGGCCCTGGGAGTTGAGTGGCTTTTGACTTTATGGAAAGAAGTACGGAGTACTTATTGATGCTTGCTAATGGGAGGGGTCGAATTGGATCAAATCATTCATGATGCAGGTACGCTAGACTATACGTATCCATCTGACACTCACCGCGAGTATGTTTGGCCCGTTTACTGAGACACGAGCTATACCTACTCTAGATGATCTCATTACCCCTCCAAGCCATGGGAAAAGCTTATTTCAACAATACTACTGACTACTTAGTACTCATGGGGCAGATAAGACATTAACTCGATATAGATAGGTACTATGGACTAGTAGTTCATGGTTCAAGTTCTAGGTATGCGTATCATAGTATTTATCAGTTAGTGGTATCTACCCTGCTTGGGGCGTGATTACGTGATCCTTGGGATGTATTGACAAGGAGAAGGTTTATTTCTGGGTTTGACTTTTTTTTTACTTATTTCTTTTTTAGTTGAGGCTGAGAGGTTCCAACGAGAGGTTGAGGAATGTGGATGGGCTGTTTGGACGGTAAGAATCTTACTCTTGCTATGGTAGAGTTTGTTCTGTCGAGGATATCTTGTCAGGGCCTGGTGTTGAGATCAAGTAGTGTAAGAAATGGGATGGGTTCAAGTGAATCCTACACGAGACAATTGTCTCTGCAAGGCATGTCGTAAGTGTAGACGTCATGGAGGGTAGATGGTCTTGGTGATCCGGTTGTCGATCTGGATACTCCGTACTCCGTACACGGGTTCATTATCTAAGCTACAGATCGCGGCCGAATATTCTTGACACATCAAAGTGGATACGAATTAATACATCTTTGCTTCATTGGTCCTTGGCAATAAGAATCAGACTATACTCAGACATCCGTCGTACAGGTTACTCATTCGTGGTGCCGAACAAGAATCAGCAGTAGAGGGGCAAAGAAGTCAAATATTAGCCGAATAGTGGGTCACACGATGTTTGCACACAAAGGAAACGTTTCCAAAAGTCTTCTGGAACACAGGGCAGTAGCAAGGGTATGTGGTATGGACAGTGACGTGTATATTATTTTAAAACACCGGTCACAGGGCGTGACCGTACAACACAAGAAAATCGGATAGACAACTGGATACAGCGGCGGGGTATGAGGATGGGTGGAAATCAAGATATGGGCACATAACAGTCATTAAGAGTCATCAACAATGGGAGGGGAATGCATAAACAAGAAGGGAAGCATCTGTACATCCAGTTTATTTGCGGTTTTCGGGTCGTAGCTCTTCGCCGAGTTGGAGGACCATGGCAGGCCCTTTTCCGCGGTTCCTGGGACTATCCGTGCTCGGGGGCAGCAGGCCGTCGAGGTTGGATCTCTTCCGCTCCCTGTTGGCAAGGGGCGTTTTCGAGGGGCCTCCAGGCGTGCGACCGCCCCAGGGGGGCTGGGCAGGGCTGGGGGTCACATTCACGAAATCGGCAAAGTTGAACTGCTGGTTGGGAGTGCCGAAATTAGGAAAGACGCCGCCGCCGCCAGGGGTCGGGGTCAGCGAAGGCAAAGCGGCATGCTGGCTCGGGGGTGTAGAAGGAGGGAAGTCCCGACCCTGGGGCTTGGCTGGAGTCGGGGAATTGGCCAGGTACAAAAGCAGATCTGCCCCGTCGGCATGCCGCAATGTGCGGTCGTTCCGGGACGGACGGGCGTGCTTGGGAGGAGGCGTGCGAGGAGGGGAGGAACCCGACAAAGAGCTGATATGCTGAAAGCTGTGGACGGGAAGGTCGGGGTCGTTATCGTCTTCGGAGTGTGGAGGGTACGCTGGAGAGGAATATTCGGGGATCTCTGCCATGAACGGGAGGGGGAGGTGCCGGTGCATGTGCTGCCGGCTGAAGCCCGGGGACGATTCAGGCAGGTGATGTGAAGTCTTCCATGAAACCCGGGGGGCTTTGACCGTCCGGTCTGTGATCGAGTCGGACCGCAGACGCTTTCGGCTGGCAGACAGCATCGGTTGCATTGCCTTGGAATCGAAGGTTGCTGCATGTCTGTTCCGGGACGACCTGGGTAGTTCTTTCGAATAGGACGAGTTTGGCAAGGGAGGCGGCGTCAATGGAGTCTCGCTCCGGCTGTGAGAGATGTCCGACGAGGAATCCGAAGGCCGGTCGCTCTCCAAGCAGACATGTATCCCGCCATTGTGGTTGGGCCCGAGGGCATGTAGACGGCCGTTCTGGTACTTGACTTTGGCGAGGCCCAAGCGATCCTGGAGGCTGAGGGACACCTGATCGTGAAGAAACCCATTCAATTAGACTTTGCTTGACAGACAGGGAGAGGGGGGGAAATTTTCAGACCACGCCGACAATGCGAAGCGAGAAAAGATCACATACCTGGGCAATGTCAATTTTGCGGATGGTCCGCTCCGAGGTTGACGGTTGCGTAAGAGCCATTGCTCGGTGGTATCGACGATAGGCTTATTCACCCAGTAGAAGAGAATTGACGGTGGGCATCGACCGACGAAAGGTGAGGAGATGAGAGGCGGGCCCTGCCAAAGGAAGGACTGGAGATCGAGTCACGGAGTCGTCTCGTCAGGTCGGTTGGAGCAAGGGAGGGGGACGATAGGTTGAGGAGACTGGGGAGGAGATGAGGAGATTGGCACGGGCAATCAATCCAATTGGCGAACTGGTGTAAGTAGTCGGGTGGTTAGTGGAAGTGGAATAGTGGAATAGTGGAATAGCGGTTCGTGGTTAGTGGTCAGTGAGGTTAGTTTGGGCTCGGGTCAGCAAAGAGAAGGGGAGGCCACGGCCTAAAGCAGCCACCAACTCTGGGGAAATCCCTTCTTTAGCGCCCACCACGGAAGCGGTATGGACGATGGACGAGAGATGATGGAGAAGGGGATGCCTGGGTAACCAACCCGCCCGGAAAGGAGTCAAAGAACGCGGGAATGCGGAACAACAAGTGATGGTGGACAAAGGGAGGTCGTTCTTCTCTCCCGGTCGCCGTCAATAGCAGCCGATTCCTTACGGAGTACAGGCGATAATATCATGCACCCCCCAATCCACCCAGATCGACCATGATGGTCTCCAGTTGACACAACCCCGTCGGTCTACAATCCGTGACTCGCGAGGCCTCGAGTACTACATAAGAAAGCTGGGACTCGCCTGACTCGCTCAACTCGCTTTCTGAAGCAGCCGGCCGATAACTTTCGTCCTCTCAGAACCAATGGTTCCTGCGATCAACTCGGAATGCTCCAGCGCACTGCTGGCCAGACACATGCCACAGAATTCTCCGATCCATTCATTCCTACCCCTCTCTTTGTCTCTCCTGCAGCATGTTCTTCAGAGGTTTTTCTCCTCTATACTGAACAGCCTCCGGTATGTCTATCGTTTCTCGGCACTCCCAGTGTGCAAATGACAGTTGTTGTCCAAGCCCTGGCTCTCAGCCACACACATTACTACACATGGACTGGCCCTGATTCTTACCGTCTGTACGCACGAATTGATGAGATCCCGCCAGGTGGTCGGTGCCAACCACACCCCAGTACAAGGCCAGTGGCACTCAACGACCGAGAGTCAGTCCTCATAACTTACCCCGGATATCCTGAAGGAGGCGTTGGAGCAAGCTTGCCTGGTGCATGTAGACTGTTGTAAATAGGCCTTTGCGGCGGCTATGGGCCGACGGTGCAACACTTCGGGTTTGGATGGACCGGGCGTTCAGTATGTTTGTCGGGCCCCGAGCAGTGATACCCGACATTCTAAATCCATCTTGCCGTTGCTTCTTTCCCTCACTTGAGACCAAGTTTGCATTTCCTGGTGGAGGGCCCTTGGTATAAAGGCAATGTGATTACCATGATTATTCAGCGGAATATGAATGCCTGGGCGACATGAAAGCCAGCCCTACAACAGTGGAGACTGGTGGTTCTCGTGCAATCAATATAATGAGGGATTCAGAGGCGAAGGAAGATCCGTGAAAGCAAGAGAGGAAGCGACGCAGGACGAGAGGTTGGAACCCAAAAAGTAGAGAAACAGGGAACTCGCCATGACATGACGTGGACCAGGAGCGGAAAACCCGATCTAAGATGCACCTACGGAGTAGGCAGCGGAGAGGAGAATCCCCAGGTGCATTGGTCCGGCGAAAGAAGAACCCGGAGGGGGTCTGATTGGTGCTGGCAGTTACGAACAGACAAACAAAAACATGCGTGAGATGATGACATTGCGTCTAGGCGAATCAGTTGGACCAATTCCCGGGCGTGTGATAAGGGACGGACGTGTGTCGCAGGCTGGCCGCCCCCAGGGAAGCAAGCCAACTAAAGGGGATGGATATTAGCAGGATCCATCCAGGTTCGCGGATGGATCTGGGCTCTGGCTTCTGGAGGCAAGACTGGAGCCGGTGCGCACCTGCCGCCAAGCTCTTCTTACTTGAAGGGGACTGGCCCCGACCACTGCCTACAGACACTAACTCGGGATTCTTTTTAGGCAAACTGGCAGCAGTGGCCGATAAGGAAAGGGGAGGGGATGACGACTAGTACTGTAGTTGTCGCCCGTGGCTGGGTGGTTGGGGCTCTGGTGTCCTTTTACTAAGTCGGCTCTTTTCTCATTTCTACACCGGAGATACTCCGCATGGCATCGTAGAAACAGCGGGAATGGGAACTCGGATCGAGTTCTGTAACATCAAACATGGTTCATTCACAAAGAGAGGAGGGAGGGGGAGGGGCAATGGAGAGGCAAAAGTGGAACAATGTCAACCACAAGAACTGTCCGACGGCAACCCTTCCATGCTTTTTCCACTGGGATACTGCCCCTGGTTACTACTGCTTTGGTGTTGGTGAGACCTAAGGGGTCCCCATGTCCCTTCCAGCATTGCTATCTTCACTTTTTTTTTTTTTTTCCCTCTCTCGTTTCTCCATTCGCCTTCCTGCACAGGCCTGGCCACCCTGAATTTGAGACCCAAAGATGCCAGGGTCATCAAGGGTCAGATAAAGCCCCATTTTGGGAGGGCGACAACCTGTGTACTATACTAGTGAGCACGCAGGAGCAGTCCGATACTGCAGCAGAGCCTACCAGCGCCGCCAACGGAGACAAATATAGCAGGCGATCGTCTAGGCTCCACCGTCTCGGGTGGTGAGACGGTGAAACCAGGAAGCCTATCTCTTCCCGCCCGTTGGCCAGTGGCATCCAGCATACGTAACGCACCCTTGTCTATTCGCAACGAACAAGAAGCTGCAGCTGGATGCGCCCCACCGGGGTGGCAGTTGCGTTCTTTAGTGCCTGGATCAATTTACTTTTTTCTCCCTCTTTTTTAATTTTTCTTTGATTGTCGTTATATTATTAGCACGATAGCAATTATTATCAGCGTGGCCTGGAGATGTAGGGTAATCTCTATCCACCTGGGAAAACAGGGACCATGATCGCATCGCATTGCTTTCCATCTCGGTTCCATGATCGCGTGAATTTTATTCGATATTTTTTTACTTTTCTTGAGTTATTTTCTAGATGGAGAGGATGGAGGGATAACCCTCAGATCTGAATCACCAGGAGGAGCGCAAACTCCAGCTAGAAAAGAACAAGCTTTGGGTTCGAAAGGAGTAACGATCTAGGTCTCGCCTACGTAGATTAAGACAGGTGAGATTACATTATTATTTGCTGTCTCACATACCAATGACATTATTGTTCGCGATTAGCTCTTAGGCCAGGCACTAATCGACTCCATCCTGATTTCTCTCCATACTCCCTGGTGGTTAGCTTGCCAATTCCCTTTCCTTTTCCCTTTTCTCCTCTTTTTCTCCTCGCCTTTCCTGCCCCCTCCCCCCTCGAAGTCCCTCCTTCCTGGTCGCAGGTTTCCTGTTTTTCGTCGCCCTCGTTTCTTATTCCTTTCATCCCACCACAGCTCGCTAAATGGATGCCCGTTGAACCAATTGTCGCCTTCCATTCCACCTCTTCTCTCGTTTATACCTACTACCTCCTCAACTCTACTGCTTACTCATTCCTCGCCCGGTTCCTGGATACCACGCTGGTTGATGCGGGGTGTTTCTGCCATTCGTTCGTCACTCCGCTAGTTACCGCAAACGGTCGCTCTCCTCTTTCTCCGACTCCTCGCTGCCACCAACTCCTCTGAACTGTCTACGAAGCAATCGTTAAAATAACAAAGAAAAGAAAAATAACCAAAAAAAGGAGAGACGGAGAGAGCGCAGGCATTGGGAATTACAGTCGCTCGTTTATCATCCCTGGCAGAACACTTTGACTTGACATCTACTGGGAGAGTCCCGTCCATACTTACCTCCTGAAGAAAGGTCCCTCCTCGACCACTCTTTCCATCTCCGGTATACTTCCAGCAACAGCAACCGCAACATCGCCCATCATGCCGTTGTTCAAACAGCTTCGTCGTCGCTCGAAGGCCAATTTCCACACCAAGTCAACAGAGACCAGGTCCAACGAATCCCAATCCAATGGGGAGCTGACTTCGGGAAAGTCATCTACCACGCCTGATACTGCTTCATACAGTTCTCTCACCCCGCCTTCATCCATCAAGCCAAACCTTTCATCCCCCAACCTCCCTTCCCTCAGCGAGAGCAACGGCACCTCCAACAACGCCGTTTCCCCTCTTTCTGTACCTTCCCAGCGTCCAGCCCTACTCACGGCTCCGTCGCAGCGGAATAGCGCCTATGTAAGAGCTAGCGACCCTTCGACCCCATCTCTAGGCTAACCGTCTTGTTCATATGTACAGTTTGGCAGTAATATGTCTGTCAATGGTGCCGTGCGGTCGCCCACTCCCTCTTCTCCGTACGCCCCGAGGATCATTTCCATCTCCGATAACTCTTGGGTTTGTATCCCTACTCTAGCGTATCCCCATTTCACGTGTATTCTGTCCATGGACTTGTGTACAAGCTGACTCCTCAATTCATCCACAGGTCCACCAGAAGGTCCTGCTTGTTTACGGCCAAATAGGAGACCCAAGACAACATCCGCTGGACGGAACTGTAACGGTCTATCACCATCAGGATAGTTTCCCGTCGGTGGCCTGGCCGGTCACATCTTCCCACTTCAAGACCCTGGTGCACCTCGTTCCGGGACCGAACCGCCTGCGCTTCGAGTTCGTCTCAGCCAAGCATTCATCCGGCAGTTCTCATCCGACCACCCATACCTCCTACATCTGCATTAATTATCTCCCGTTGGTCAACACGCCGCCCTTGCACCTTGTCATTTTGCTGGGAAAGGACTCGGATGGGACATTTGACGCCGTTCCGGAGAGACAACAACGGGAAGGAAATGGACTCGAAACGGCGATTCAAAAATATCGCATGGCGGCGTACCTTTGGCAGGCATTTACTGGTGAACAGATGTTCCGGAACAACTTTGGACGTCGATGCTTCCGGTTCGAAGAAGAGTGGCAGGCGGGCAGCCTGAGTCGCCGTGATGCAGTTAACGGCCAGATGCGGAACGAGGCCAAGGTCCACGTTATCCGGACCGACAAAACGGTCGCAGAGCTCAGGGACCTCAACCTTGCCCAGCAGAATGATTCCGCTACCCACAAGGATGAGCTGTTCCGAATCGCTAGAGAGGCAGTGAAGGACCATTTCCGTCTTCAACCCGGTCAGAAACAGTATGTCTCAGTCCTACTTCTTGACTCCCATTGGGATGTGGGCACTCAGACTATCACCGGTCACGCCGCTCTGGGTTCGAGCACCGGGGATCTTAAGCTAGCGATATTTGGCTCCCACAGCCTGCAGAGCTACCCTACCAGCTTGGAGGATGTTGTAGACGCCTTCTCGGACTGCACCAGAACCGACACAGAATTCGTTGCGAACGATTCCGGCGAGGGTGGCTCCAGCTGGGAAGCAGCTAATATCGGCATTGGTGCTCACCTTCACGAAGTCGGCCATCTTTTTGGGTGCCCACATCAGGAGTCGGGTATCATGCTCCGGGACTATGTCCGCCTCAGCCGGTCGTTTCTCACCCGTGAGCCCTTCGCAACCAGAACAAAGACCCAGGGCCTCAAACTGTGCCTGCCTCAAGACGAGTGCAGTTGGCATCGTCTCGACGCTTTGCGTTTCCGGTTTCACCCCTGCTTCCGACTTCCCGGCGATGCTCCGTTGGCTTCGGACGATAGCATCCAGGTTTGGCCCGTTGAAAATGGTAAGATCGTGTTTACTGCCTTGACGGGTATAGCGTTCATAGAACTGTACGCTGAGGGGGACAACGTATGCCGGAATTTCATCGAATACCTTAACAGCGAGTCGAGCAGCAATGGGCTGCCGAAGCAAGTCACTGTGACGGAAAGCGAACTGCGGCAACGCGTGTATGGCACCGAGAAGGAGAAGAAGAAGTCCATCAGGCTGGTTGTCTTCTCAGGCGGCCTCGGAAGTTACAATGTTGATTCAATCAATAATCTAAAATCGAAGCAGGCGCTGGTGAAACTACCCAAGAGTCATACCGGGTACAAGGGGAACAAGATGGGCTTCTCGCAGTTGGACGGCAGTCAGCCAGAGCAGCTGTTGCTGGATTGCGCCTTCGCGTCGACCAAGCTCCTGACCTCTGTTCGGATTTACCATGAGAATGCGCTCCATGGCTTGGAATTCTTCTATGAAGATGCTACGAGCCAAATCTTCGGTAATCGAGGAGGAAAGTCTGATGATTTCGTTCTTGGTAAGTAAATTTCTCCCCCCAAATTGTCTGTCCAAATCATGACCGGTGCCCGGTACTCTGATAGATTCGCTATCGATCAAGACTAACAATTTAAATTAGATACCAGAAGAGGAGAGATCCTACTCGGTTTCTATGTCCGGGCTGGACAGTGGATCGATGGCATTGAGATTCTGACCAGCCAGGGCCGGAAATCTGGCATGTTCGGAAATCCCCAAGGGGGCACAGGGTATGCAAGTCCCAAGCCAGTTTCTATCTACTCGCAATAGCGTCAACTTTCTAACCCGGCACTTCCAGATACACTCTAATCCCTCCTCTTGGGTACAAGATCGCTGGCATCTCCGGATCCAGTGGATCTTGGGTCGATGGCTTTTCGTTGGTGATCATGCACTGATTTCGTATTGCACGCTGATTAGCATGGGATCCTCAGCGTTTGCCTCCATGAGCGCTGATCATGAATCCGAGTCATGGTCATATCTGACTTGCCCCTGAAGCACCTGGATCTTATAGCCAGAGTCAACCTATCACGATATCAGCAATATCCGATCTTAGATTAGATCCGGATGTGCCTTTTCGTGTCGCTCGTGGAACGTCCTTTGATATCCGATCGATCTTGTGCGTGCGTCCGACTGCGGCCCCGACTTAAGCTCAACGATTCCTGTCAGCTCGCAGCAAACGTCTACCCAAAAAGACCCATGACCGAGCGGAACTTGCAGATCGACTTGAGCCTTGCAGTTCATCTGCCCTGCGCCTGAGAGCGCACGTTGTCTATATGTCCTTACCTTTCTTGTTTCTTCTTGTCTGTTTGCCATTTAAGTCGTGACATGTCTACATTGGGCGGCGCCCAGGAGTTGCGGTGGCCTTCATTCCTTCCTCTTTCGTTTGTCATCTCTTTTCTTTTCTTTCCCATTTGGAGCCTTGCGCTGAGGGACTGTTACTGAAGATCTGGGGCGGGTCAGTACACGGTGCATGCCATGAGATAAGCAGGACTTGGAACCATGGCGATTCATACTGGGACATATTTGTTTAGGGAACATAATTGATGGTTGGCCGAGGGGCCCATAGATAATTGCACATGCACTGCATCTGCCAGTTGATGGCACATTGAGGGGGGTTCTAGTCTACAATGGGGCAGGCCCAGTCGTACAGGTCTCGGAGTGTGCACCTTGGCCGGCATCCCAGGGGGCTCCGAGAAAGCAATGTTGTAGGAAGACATGGGGGAAATAGCCTATCTGGCCTTGTAGAGCGCACGTCACCGATCACTTGGGATCGCACATGGGTTCGTCCGATGGGTGGGCGATGTCTAGGTACCGCCTCGGTGCCCTCGGTTCAGATCAGCAGCGAGTAGGGAACGGAGAGTGATGCGCATGCGCATCATATGCATGGCAGGTAGGACGGGTCATGCCTTAGTATGACATGCATTGCCTTATGTTGGGATAGTCGCAGTTGCACCAAAGTTTCCCCCGATTTAGACCTCAGAGGCTCAGACCAAGGCAGGAGCCACGCACCCTCGATGGAACAGGACCACGAGCTGGTAGATAGAATGCTGTGACCCGAGCCAACAAGCTTTGGGACCTACAGCAATGGAAACTTCGCGGTGAACGGTAGGTCCAATATCGGTCTTCCCTCGCTGGCTACCATCTTCCTCGACCCCCTGGTGCTCAGGAGCCGGTAGGTTTCCTGTGCCTCCTGCCCCTTTCGGGGTTGACCATACGGCACGTCCTGCACCTCCACTGCCTGTGGTCTTAGTGTGTCGATCGACTTTTCGTGGAGTCCGAGACCCGTCGGGTCGCAACCCCCCCCCCCCCCCCCTTCTCCTTGGTTTGATCGCCATCAGCCTTATGGTTCAGCCACGGCGTCAGGTACCTCCCTAGTGGTGACGGGGATGACCAATGGGTCTGTCCCGTGTCAGCCATACCGCCGCCATCCAGTCAGCTCCAGGCCATAGGTGGCGGCAGTCCAGATTGAGATTTGGAATCCAGCGTTCCGGTGAAGCTGTGTGTCACCAGGCCCTCCTCCCGTACTGGAAGCTGTCCAGCCGACCAGAGTTGGATGTCTTGACACTCTTGCCTCCAGACGGACCATTGATCAACTTCTCGAACTGTCCAGTTGCTATCGACCGAGTCCACAGGCGGAGTCGGGAGTATCTCGATACCAGGTGATACTCCCGGTAATTACCGTTCGCATGACAGTGACAGGACCCAACCAGGCGGTAACTCCTTCATACGTCGTCCGTATTAGTTATGTATTCACTTGGATGAGTCAGTCATGGCTGGGGCATCTGGGATGGAATTCTGCAAACGAACAGGATGGAGGCATGCTTCCTAACCATCATAGCAGCGACCGTTCGAAGATTCCATATCGATTCCACGCAAGGGGACGCCATGTCACGGTGTCAGAGGCATCCGGTTCAGGAAGGCCAAGGGACTAGTTCGGTCACTATCTACGCCACAGTGGAATTATTCTGTCGCTTTCTCCCTACTAGGTGCTTTCTGGGTCTCGCATTACCTGCCGGGCTCTGCCCATCGGCACCTCCATCTCTATCTCCTTCCCGATCCCAGGCCACAGGCTATTACCCGAAGCGGGTGAATATGGCGCTTCCCATGTCCAGTCAGTGCAGTCAGTGCAGTCACATGTGCTGCTACCTGACGGAGACATGGAATCAAGATTCGGCGAACCATGGGGCAATAGTCCTTTCGATGAACCCGATTTCTGCAGGGCTGGCGTGTACGGTGCTGGTGCACACAGTAGACCTGTGGCCTAGGTATTTCCTTTGGCGTCTGTGTGGCGTGTGCATCCACATCCTTTCCATCTGAACCAACGTGGAGCCAGCCACCAAGCCCCCATCCTCATGCAGATCTCCCAGACCTGTCACTCTCCCGTCCACACCGGCGAACCGTACATCCTATCTATACGATGTATACCCTGTAGTATGTTGAGAGTAAGTACTGGAATGTATTGGGTAGAACTGACTAACACACAACGTCCAGCATGCTGAGAACGGAGGCATGGCCTCGACACGTCATGATAGTGTCATCAACTGGCCGTCCATCGAGTCGATGCAGCGAATCTGATCCGATCCGCGACAAAGGATCGAATGAGATCCCGCCCTGACTAACCGACACGATGCTTGCCACCGATGGGATCCCTGCGCCCTCCTTCTCTGCCGTGTCGGACGGCAGAGCGGGAGAGCGTGACCCCTTCTCATTCGATCGGAACCATGGGTCACAGCCTCAGAATAGATTAAAGACGCCTCGGAAAGCACGGCCTCCGAAGGGGAACTGTGTGATAGACTGATAGTCTGGAGTAGCTTTCAGATGGAGCAGATGGAGCGCGGGAAATGCATGTCGTGCGGCCCTACCATGGGGAAGATCGTCCATCAACCTTCATCGCGGGGCGAATCAAGTCAGATATCACCAAGCCGGGCGGTTTCCATCTACGTACTTTGTACGCCGTCCGACATGTTGGGAGAACCCCCATCCACACGATTGCGATCAGAAACCGAGGCCTAACCCATTGGTATGGATGTATAGACCTCGTAAGGGGTATACGCTGGTACTGCGTAGGCGATATCCCTCCCTCCCCACCTCCCCACCTCCCCATCCCATACCGGCAGGGCCACTTAACATAGTAGTACTACCCAGGCCTAAAGTATGTGGCACAGGACAACCACTTCCGGCGTCCGGAGAATATATGCGGGCTGCATGCGACCAAACAACTGGCAGCAAGTCGCCATTCCGCATTGGGGCCTGAGTCCACTGGGAGGAGCGAGCCCGAGTCTGGATCGGGTAAGTCTTATGGATTACGACCATCCCCCATGCAACGTCCACCTACATTACTCATGGTTCCTCAAGCATCAACGACATTCATTCTGTCGCTTACGGAATGCCATCCACAAATCAGATTGATCCTCTCAATTCTGCAGGATCGAAGGTTATCCCGCGCGTCCCCTGTCATGTACTATGTAGTAGGCAGCGCTGCAGCCAAAACAAAAACCGTGATTGCTGTTCGTGAAGAGAAATGATGGTCGCCGCCGGTGCAGTGTTTATCATCCGACAACCCCAATGCGGCCCCTCCTCAGGGTTGCCCTGCACCTCGACTGTTATGTACTAGCTGCGCAAGCGGCTCCGACGAATAAGCGTCGGAGGCCCCTACGCATCGGTCAAGCGACATCTTACTGCTTGCTGGCTGGCTTACAAGGCTTGTTATCGTAGCCACCGAAATAACTATACTAGATGCATGGGCGTGGGTAATGCAGCCCGACCCTATGGCGTTTATGGTTCGTCTCGAGGATTGATAGTCGTTACCGGCGTTTTGATGCTGAGTGATGAAGCTATATATTCTGCACACTTCGGGAAGAATGATGCCTGAGGCCCACCAGAGGACACGTAATCTATCGACCTATTTCCACATCCGGATGCGATCATTCCCCCAAGGAGTCTATGACTGATATCAACACAGCCTAGTGTAGCTGAGCCGATGCCCACCGTCTGATGGTGCAATCAAGTCTTCTGGGGCAGATAGGGACAACATGATAGGGGGGACCCGCGATAAGACGCCAAACGAACTAAAGCAGCCACATCCTTCCTCCTTGAAGATCCCTCGACCCAGGGCCGCAGACGGGCATGGTCCGAAGCCAGAATGATTAATTGGGGTCTACCGAGTGCTCCATATGATGTCTAACCGATATTAAATGGAAATTGCCACTGGGGGAGCGATACACCGTCCACCAGAAATTAGCACGCGATCGGGATCGCATCGGGCGACGTCTGATACCGAGTACTATTATCTTTTGTATATCCGCGTCTAGACCGAATCCACCATGACGTTAACAAAAGTACCCCGACCACCGTTTAATGACGGGAGCTCCAAGCAGCAATGGAGCTGTGCCTTTGCGCTGGTGGGGAAAAAAAAATAAAGGAAAGCAAAGAACTCCTGAAGGGCCCCATGAATGCTATGATGTAATCCGGGGGGCTTCCGTTACGATGAAACAGACTGTGATTGGTCGAGCGGGAGCGGGCCTATTTTCCCCTTGACTCGGAGCAGTTGTCCAACCAATCAGCGCGCGCCGTTCATTGTACACTCTTTTAAGCCGGACCTATCATTTCCACTCCCGGAAAGTTAGTAGGGTATACCGTGAACCCGTCAGCTCTGAAATTCCTCTCGATAGAATGGATGGCAGGCATGAACTGTCAGCCCCCCGGTACCCCTGAGATACATGACGTAACCCCTGGCTCCTGCCTCGAAAAGGAAACAGTTTCAATGTCTTATGGGTTTTCCACCCGCCCATGGTCGACCGGGAGGTTAGGACAGCAACTTTTCATCATTCTTTGGAACCCTCTCCGTTTGGTCGGTCGGTGCCTTACTTCTTCAGGGCGTCTGCTCAAGTGCTAGTCCAGGCTGACTAACTGGGCGACGGGAGGGCGGAACTGGACTGACTGTCACTTGGCCCTTGCCCCCATGCCAACGACGCTGTTTAGGTAATAAGGTTCTGAGGAGCTCCGTCCGATGTGACCCGGGGCCTGACATGCCATGCATCTGATTGGCGGGTAAGTGTCCCAAGCAATCGGCGCCGGCCTAGCCCTACCACCATTTACCGCGTCCATACAATCCACGGTTTCAGTATGGTACAGTATCAGCGTTCGACCCCCGAACAGAGGTGGCCGGCAGAGTACTCGTCGGTGAGATGCAGATGCTGCGATGAGAATTGTGTGCACCAAAGTTGAATTCTGGGAATGGCCTTTGGTTGACCTGCAGGATCATCTGCTGAATCAACAGTCCACTTCTAGTGATGTCTGTGCTTGGCGCAGCTTGTGTCATGATGGTCCAGTTCCATGGTTAGTGGATGATTCATGGTTGGATGCTCCCCAGTCAGACCCCGTGCACGACAGAATAAGCTCCCGGCCCAGATTTCGACTCCATTTGGACTCCATAACTGTTGCTAAGGCAGTCGGATGTTTCACTTCTCCAGCACGCATTGATAGTCTCTATCCACCTCGCTCCGTCTCCATGTCTCCATCCTCCACTCTCCAAGGCCAGAGGATTCCACCAGCCCGCTTTGGGGGGAGGAGAACCTAGGATGCTGTGCGTGCTCAGGACGAACTTGGTTCTCTTCCCACCCCCCTCCCTCTCATGCCGGGATGGGTCAATTGGGACCGATCGGAGGGCCTCCATTCCGTTTCGAGTCGAAAATGGGACGGTTGTCCAGAGAGATGGGTCGTCGAAGGCACGCTACGAGGGCACATCAATCATATAATGGCGCTGGTGCCATGTGATAACAATTGCAGATCAATGGGCTTAGTTGGTCTGGCCAGATGCCTACTTTGGCAGTAGTCTGGCTCTTTTTCAAATTTAATGTCAGTCGGTGGATCCACTCGACGCCGACAGAAATGGGGTTGGCACAACTATCTACTGTGTGCTGCAGAGTGGTTTCTAGATCTCTCGCCCTCCCTTTTTCTTTTTCTTTTTCTTTTTTTTTTTTTGGCCCTCTTCCCTTGCACCATAATTGTGCGGCTGGGGAGAGGAGCGGAGCGGCTCCCTCGCGTATGTTCAGGAAGGAGGACGGACAACCTTCCTCCAAACTGGGATGAAGGTTGTTATGATGTGTTGGCCTGGCACTCCCGCTGCGACCCTCCGGAATGTTCCCTTTCTCTCTCTTCCCTCCATCTCTTTCGTTTCCCCCCTGGGACGAACGAGACGTTCTGTGCAGAAAAAAAAGTGTATTCTTCTATCAGGTGTCATAATGGGGGAAGCATACTCGGTACACCGTGCAGGACAACCAAGGTTCACGCCCGCAACCACAGCTACTCGAAGAGGACATAGATAACTCCGAGGTACTATCTCGGGAGGTACTTCTTATACGCCCAACTCAAAAGGACCACCTACCAGATCTGTATGAATGCCTGAGTTACCACCGTCTTGGGATAGGCGACAGATGTGGCTGATCGTGACTGCTAAGGTACCGCGATGAGTGCCCCCGGTAGGGTTAGGTACGCACCGCGGTGCATGGCCAGTCAGTGACAATTCGAAGTTCCTTGTGCATTATCATGGGGCTGCCGCCAGCAGCAGCAACAGCAGCAACCGCAGCCCCGGCTGGGGGAAAGATGACGTAGGTTCCAGGTTAGTAAATGTGCCTGTTGATTGGGAAGTCGGAAATCGGCTCGAACCCACTCCCCAGTGTCTGGGTCCGGTCCCATTGTAGGACTGGCACCGTATCGTGGTCGCTCCGGTGCTAGTGATAGGTGCATGAGGCTTCAATATACCATGTCAGCCCGTAAGTATTGAGCCAGGACCAGCTGAGTAGGATTTTGATATCCGGATGTGGGTTTACACCCAGCCCACTGGGCCCCGCAGACGGGATCGTTGAGCGAAGGAGATACGGAGGTCCAGGATTCTTGGATGTCCCCTGACTACTATAATAGGATCCATGTTGTTGGGAATCTATTGAACTCGGGCAGAGATGGTCGATTGAATTCGACGCTGTATGCCCGCTCGCAGTTGCTTGAAGGTCGCTGGTATAATACCGAAACGGTAAAATACAGCCGAGTATACTTGGAGGTACTGTACGAGTGTATTACCACGGAATATTACTATTTACCGGATCCACTCCACCCCTCACACCCTCCCCACTGATCCTTGGGTCTCGTCTGGTTGAGTCCGACCCAGAAAATCATCTCGGAGACAGACCCAGAGATTAATCTAAAAAAAATAAAAATAAAAATAAAAAAAAAGCATATTAACTGAAAAAGAGAAAAAAGGGAAAAAAAAAAGTAGGAGCGACAGGCCGCGCGACAGAGAAAGTAAGAGAAAGATCAGAAAGGGACAGAAGAGTTTCTGGAAGGTTTCTTTCATACCTACCTCATTGCGTCTTTTTTATCACTCAACCAACCGTTATTATTGCACGTCACCACGCCTCCCATGTGGTCCCTTTTTCTCTTCTTTTATTAATAACTATCACATTCTTTCCACAAATCCTCCGACTTGGTAAAAAAAATATCTTTTCCT
Source organism: Aspergillus ibericus CBS 121593 (assembly GCF_003184845.1). Taxonomy (NCBI): domain Eukaryota; kingdom Fungi; phylum Ascomycota; class Eurotiomycetes; order Eurotiales; family Aspergillaceae; genus Aspergillus; species Aspergillus ibericus. The sequence goes on from NW_020292114.1 coordinate 222,541, forward strand.
GAATCCTCTCGGACAGTCGACTCTTCAGCGCAGAGGTACTCGGAATCATCCTCTCAGCGTCCATATCCACCCTACATCCGAACTATTATTGGGGGCTTGTCTTACCGTCTGGTCCCAGTGCTCCCCCAACATTCATCATCACTTCTTGCATCTCCTCTCCCCTCCTTTGGGCCCTGAAGTACTACCGACTTGTCTCTCTCCTTCTTTCCCTCTCCTCCCCTTCCCCTCCCGCTATTCCCTGTACAAATTATACCGCATACGTATCTTCTTTCACGCCTGTCGCTTCTGCTCGTCTCCTCTCCTCTCTCTCTACTACTCTTTCTCCCCTCACTCACACACACACACACACACACACTCTCTCTCTCTCTCTCTCTCTCCCTTGGTCCTCTCCCACCGCCGCCTCTCATATGATCGTTGAGTAAGGGGCGCATCCGCTATAAACCCAATACCACCTGCCAAATCCCGCTCGTCTTCGACACCACTCGGACCTCTTCCCCCAAACCCTTTCCCCCCCCCCCCAATCTCTGTCTCCGCCCACGACCCCGATACCAGCTCGAAAATCGGCTTTCCCAACTACCTTCTGGCGGTCATACCTGCGATCGCAGTCATTTCTCGGTAGCCGGTGATTGTGATGTGACACGGGAACCGTTTCCAATCGTCGCCATACCAGTGTTAAAGTTGCTCGCAACGGAAACGGGAGAGCTATACAACAACAACCCCCGATAACTTCGAGGCTCCGGATCAGATAGCGCTTGGCGATCCGAATGCCACCTTTAGCCTCAGGCGCACCTCTGTTTTCTCCTGGATTTGTCATTTCGCCATAATCTCTCGGGCGCTCGCGAATCACACTACGAAAAAGTAATCACTTTCCGACGACTCTTGTCGATAATGTTCCGTAACAGGTATGTTGGGATCTCGGGACTTGAGGTAACGACTGGGGAAAATGCTTACCGGAATAATTGTCCTTCCAGAAAGAACTCTCAGAAGCCTGACGATGAGCTCATTCAGAAATTCCAAAGAACCTTCTCAGATGTCGTTCCCCAGGTCCCTCACCGCAATGCCACGCGCTTCGGTCAGATCCCCATTGGACCTATCACTCCAGCTAGGTAATAAGCCACTTGACCTTTAAATGTGACTATGTCGTGTTCCTCCTGGAATACGGCTGGCAAAATCAAACTTGTGGAGCGAAGCTAACGGGTCACCTGCGCCAGGCTGAGCATGAACAACGATCTGAAGCTTAATGATCCTACCCCCCGCGCCACAGACGACATGCGGTTCGCACCACCATTTGTTGACCCGAATGCGGTCTCCTATGTCAACCCATTACAGCCCCATGGTTACTATACCCCCAACTCCGGTGGACTGGGTGCAATGTACCACAGCCAAGCAGGGGATTTGCACACCCCAGGCATGGGTCTCAGCATGATTACTCCGCTTTCCCTCCCGCAGCAGATTTCCGCCGCTACCATCAACGCTGCGGGCACTGCAGCCATGGGCCTGGATCATTTCGATCAGCAATACATCCCACCACACTTCCAAAACCCGCAACCGTTTGCTCAGCAACCGGCATTTGCCCCTAGTGCTTTTGTTCAGAGTGATACAGGTTACGATGCCATGGATGACTCTGTCGAAGAATTGTCTCTAAATGATGTGGATATGCAGGGTCACCCCTCTCAATTCGTAACATCAACGATGCAAGATGATCAGGCCAGCATTCAGAATCCTGGCGAAACGTGAGCTTCAATCCTCCCCCCCCCCCGTGCCTGTTCCATCATTGACGGGGACGAATCCCAGTTTCCGTTATCATGTCACTTTGCGCGCACCCACAGCCATGATCAATCACCAAGCGGAGATTCCTGTCACATACCTCAATAAAGGCCAGGCGTACTCGGTGTCCGTCATCGATTCCACTCCGCCACCCATGACTGCTCTACCCATCAAGTACCGCACATACATCCGCGTATCATTCCAAGAAGACGAACAGCGGGCCAAGCCGGCTGCTTGTTGGCAACTGTGGAAAGAAGGTCGGGGATCCAACGAGGCGCATCAACGAGGCGGAAAGCTGCAGGCCGTGGAGTATGTCGATCCCATCCAGGGGGGCATTGAAGACACCAAGAACCGTCAGATTCAGCTGGAAAGCTCATCGTTTGATGGGTTCTGCGTCACATGGACCCTGAACCCATCCACGGGAGGGTCGGAGTGTTCGATCCCGGTGCGGTTCAACTTCCTGTCGACGGACTTCAGTCATTCCAAGGGTGTCAAGGGTATCCCGGTCCGACTGTGCGCGAAGACCGAAATGGTGCTACCGGATGGTGCGAGTCCCACCTCGGCCAGAGAGTCCGAAGTGTGCTACTGCAAGGTCAAGCTCTTCCGGGACCATGGAGCCGAGCGGAAGCTGTCCAACGATGTCGCCCATGTCAAGAAGACCATTGAAAAGCTTCGACAACAGATTGCCCAGGCTGAGATGGGAACGGGCAACTATGGCAAGCGCAAGCGCAGCGGTGGCTCGATTGCGCTCAAGGGAACCGATCCGCGTCCGACCAAGATCACCAAGCACAAACGGACATGGTCCATGAGCTCGCAGGACGGCCCTGGCAAGCTGTCCCTGGAAGACGACCTTCATGCGAAACTCGCGTTGATGCAAGACATGTTCACGTCAACGCGGCCAGTAAGCATTCTAGGATTGCGGGGTGAAGAGCAAGATGACCCGGACTTGTTCCCGGTCATGCTGCCGGAGTCTCGTGAATTCATTAAACAAGAGAGCAGCCGCGGGTCCCGTTTCAGTATCGACGGGACATCCCTGCACGCTGTTTCACCCACCAGCAGTAGCATCTCCACAAACTCCCCCTGTCACCCCACAAACCTCCAGTCGAATCTGTTCTATGACTCGGCGTATCATGGATCCATGTCCACCTCCCGGGAGAACTCACGGTCGTGCTCGGAAGTTCTGGGCGACAAGGGCGCGCTCAAACATCCCGTCAAGGTGCAGAAAGTTGCTTCAACCGATGGCAATGCGCCAATGGGGTATATTGAGGCGGTAGACATTGACCCGACCTACAGACCACCGGTGGATCGACCGGTCAAGCCTAGTAAGTAGTAAAGGTTGTAATATTCCAGGACTGCGAACTGACCACGCCCTAGTCGCATGCTTCTATGTACGTTTCCCGCGAAATGATCAGCGTGCGGATGACTATTACCGGGCCGTCTATCTGACTGAACGGACGGTCCGTGACCTGATGGAGAAGATCTCCATGAAACAACGCATTGATCCGCAGCGCATCGTACGGGTCCTGCACGTCAAGCAGAACGGCCTGAAGATCATGGTGGATGATGATGTGGTTCGTGAGCTTCCTGATGGCCAAGACATGGTTGTGGAGATCTCCGAGGCATCATCATTCGAGAATACGGCCGCGCCGGCAGCTGTCGAGGTCAAACTGAGCTATTGACGCTGCTCTGCAAACCCACGACGCTCTTTGTTTTCTTCTCGTCTCATTCAAATCTTTTCTGCGATTGACCCTTGACTACGGGCTTCTCGGGTCGGATTCTACAGTCTTTTTTGGCGCCTGGTGCGTGGTATGAGGTACGCTTGGTCACATACATCCGTCAAGCACTACCTTTGCCTGTTTTTCCGGAGTTGGGGTTTGCGTGCATCAATCTTGGGGGCGTTCGTTGGATAGGGAATAATACACGAGTTCCCGAGCAATGATACCCTGTCGCCATATATTTGCCCTATTGTTGTTGCCATTGTGTTATATCTTCTTACGATATCCTGAATTTTTCATCGTCGGCAACGTTGTCTGGGCTTTGGGATACACGACCTCCAACATATTTCGATGATTTTATTTGGTTTGTAATTTCGAGGATTTGATTTGAGGTACGAGGAACACGAATAGATACCCTGTCCAGTCTTGTCGGAATTGCCGTGGTTTTTGGGTGGTTCTGATCTGTCTCCTCTTGCTGTTCCCGTTCTTTGGTTCAGCTTTTTCTTCTACGCTACGTTTCCTGATGCGAAGCGCTTTACCGCAGATTGTCTTGGAATGGTTGCGTTGTGGTGGTTTATCAGACTGATCGCTAGTGGAATCGGTCTGAGTTTGTTATATCAAAAGCGCTAGGTTGGATATACGAAGAACCATGCCATAGACTTACATTGTATTCCTCGTATACCAGATACCATATAACTATACCATATACGGATACCGTTGATGGTATGTGAGGTTGTAACTAGCCCCATCGCGCTGCTGCAGCTGCCAGCCACCCCATCGGCACACAACCGATCGGCTCAACCGATGACATCATGACTTGTCAAGCCACAAACATTCCTTATCCATAGGGACCACTTGACCACCCAGTGGCGCGCCATCTTTAGCGCGCACGTCGGCTAGCTTCCAGTTCCATCCCAACCCGGCTGTCCCGAACCGGCAAGGTCAGCGACAGCCAAGCATCCTCACTGGCGGATGTCAAATCCGCCCCCCTTTCCTACCGTTAGTGGGGCTCATACCTCCCCCTTCGCTTCAATCCATCTGTTATCATTCGTCATCCCGGAGTACATTCATCCTAGTAGCATGCAGTTGATCTCTGTACCCGCTTTTTTCTTTTTTTTTTTTTTCCCTCTTCCTTTTTCTCTTTCTCTTTCTTGGGATTTGCGCATTCCACTTGCCGGATTCGGATGGTCAATGGGATTGTTGTGGATTGGATTGTGCCATTGTGGGTTATGGAGTCACTGTTCATGGAGTAGTATGTCATTTCGGGATTTTGAGTGCTCGGGATTTGGTTGTCCTATCCCGTAGGATGGATGGATATGTGTGGATTAGATGAGGAAGTATGTCTGTTTGATGTATGTACTATACTATCAGCATGTGTGTATGCATGTATGTATGTAACAAATACCATAGATATAGAACGGAATACCATACCCATACTGTTACCTACATAGTAATACCTACTATACTACACTCGGTATGAGTATTAGCGTAGCTACATAGTACTACTAGCTAGTCGCTAAGCCAGTGGAGTGGGCTGGTGGGCTGGGCGGTGGCATGGCGCCGTGGCTGCTGCGGCCCCGTTTCGGTGCATGGATAGTGCGTGTCTTCCAGTTCCTTCAGACTTAATGTCCTGCGTATGTGTGCTGTTGTGGTTGCGGTTTATTGTGTTGGTATGGATATTGTATGTTGCATGTAAGGATTAGTAGTGAGTAAGGTAGGGATAGAGGGACTGTAGGTATGTGCAGCTACCTAAATTGACTTAGTAACAATCACTACCAGTAACTAACGGTAAACAGTAGGTAGTAGGTAGTATGGATATGAAACGACAAGGCCGATCACCATCCCATCACGCAACGTGGCCAACGGGCTAAGCCAGGGGTCGTTCTAGATTTGGAACTCTGTTGTGTCTCAGCGACACTTCTTTTTTTTTTTTTTTTTTTTTTTCCTATGCTAATA